>NW_006300048.1:91465-109158 GCF_000327345.1 Myotis davidii | reverse complement strand
CTTGACCAGGCCTGAGGCTTCCGGCAGAGGTGTCATGCCTGGGCAGAGGTGTCAGGCCTTGGCAGGGGACCCCCAGCTCCCCTCGGTTGCAGGCTCTGCCCCTGCCCAGGCCTAACACCTCTGGCCAAGGCATTAGGCCTGGGCAGGGAACTCCCAGCTCCCCGAGATCTCCCGCTCTGACCCTGCCCAGGCCTAAAACCTCTGGCTGAGGCATTAGGCCTGGGCAGGGGACCCCCAGCTCCCTGCGATCTCCTGCTCTGCCCCTGCCCAGGCCTAATGCCTCTGGCCGAGGTGTCCTGCCCGGGCAGCGGGGACCTGCAGCTGCAGCGGCCCCATGATCGTGGCCTCCACTTTAGGCCCAGGCAAGGGACCCCTAGCTCCCCGGACTGCCAGCTTCGACTGTGCCCAGCTCCCATCGCTGGCTCCACCCGTACTTCCTGCTATCACTGGCCAGGGTGGCAAAGGCGCCTGATTCTCTGATCATGGCTGGGGGGCCGCCTTTGCCCTGCTCCCCGGCTCTTAGCTCCCCCCTGGGTTTCCTATCACTGTCAGTGGCAGGGGCCTTCTTCCTGCTTTCCCTTTCGCCTCCCTGCATTGTGCCTACATATGCAAATTAACCTCCATCTTTGTTGGCGGTTAACTGCCATCTTAGTTGGCAGTTAATTTGCATATCACCCTGATTAGCCAATGAAAAGGGTAGCGGTCGTATGCCAATTACCATGTTTCTCTTTTATTAGTGTAGAATGTTGGGAGATACTTAGAGATGATATAAGTATATTTCCCTCATGTTGACTCTGTTTTATTCATTGAAAATGTAAAATAGTAACATGATTCTAAATTTAAAAAACATATAAAATGCATAATTTTTAAAAGAATTTCCTAAATATTAATGGTTATTTCCTCCTTGTTAATTATTACATATATTTATGTTTTCTTGCTTTTAATCTGAATTATATTAGCTAATGTTTCATCTATATTGTTAATTTCCAGAAAGCAGGGATTTTAATTTATTGTTTAGATTTATTACTTTCCTGTTCACTCTCTCAACTATTTATATACTTAGATTTTTTATTTCTTTCCTTGTGCTTTTTTTCATTTGAGGAAATTCCTTTTTTGCTTTGTTGTTTTTGAGGTAAACTTTTGATTAAATTATTTTTATCCTTCTATCTTTAGAGATACAGGTGTTTAGGGCCATGAAATTTCCTTAGATCACTGCTTTAAATATAATAGGTGGTTTACTGGGTGTTTTGGTTATCCTTTTTATCATTATCCTCTAATTTTTGTTTATATTTTATTATTACCCAAGGTTGTTTAATAAAAGATTGCTTTTAAATTCTAGTTGGAAGGACATTTTTATAATTATTTTTTCATGTGAAAATCTTTTCTTATTAGCTCTCGTGAGAAATACTTGTCACACAAGAAACTGCACATATTTACAGTGTACAGTTTGATAAATTCTGACATTTATAAAAACCAGTGAAATCATCACCATCACCACAATCAAGTTAGTGAGTATCAGTTAAACCCAAATTTGTGTCCCCTTATAATCTTTCTCTCTCACCCTGTATTCTCCTCAAGCAACCATTGCTCTGCTATCACTGCAGGTTAATTTTCATTTCATAGAATTTTATATAAATGAAATAATATAGTATGTATTCTCATTGTCTGGCTTCCTTCATTAGCATATTTATTTTGGGATTCGTCAAAGTTTTAGAGTTAATTTCTTTGTATTGTAGAATAGAATTTCATTGCATGCATGTACAATAATTTGTTTATCTATCAGCTGATTATGAGCATCTGTGTTATTTCTAGCTTTTAGCAAATACAAATAAAGCTGCTAGGAACATCAGTGTACACTTGCATGGATATAGGCTTTCATTCCCTTTGATAAATACCTAGGAGTAAAATGACTCGGTCATATGGCATGTGACTGTCTTAAGAAACTGCCAAACTACTTTCCAAAGTGATTGGGCTTTTACATTCCCAAAAGCAGTAATAAGTTTCATCTTCTCCACCTTCTGACCAAAACTTGGACATAATCATTACTTTACATTTTAGTTATTCTGAAAGATGTTTATTAGTAAACCGCAATTAAAATCTTATTGTGATTTTAACTTGTTTTCCCTAATGACTATTGGTATTTAGTGTCTTTTTATGTGCTTACTAGAGGCTCGGTGCACGAATTCATGCACAGGTGGGGCACCTTGGCCTGGCCGTCATTTGGGGCTGATCGACCCGATAGGGGCCAGCTGGCTGTGGGGGAGGGACTGCAGGAGGTTGGCTGTGGAAGCACACTGACCACTAGGAGCAGCTCCTGCATTGAGCATCTACCCCTGGTGGTCAGTGCACATCATAGCTACCAGCTGGTTGTCCAGTCTCCCATCATTTGATCGTAATGGTGGCTTAGGCTTCTATATATATAGACTTGCCATCCATATGTCTTCTTTGATGAAGTGTCTGGTAAATCTGTTATTTTTTCTATAAATTTATATGGTTTATTTTATCAAATTTTTAGAGTTTTTTATATTCTGGATATAAATCCTTTGTCATAAATGTAATTTACAAATATTTTATCCCATAGCTTATCATTTTATTCCCTTAAGAGTATGAAGAAGAACAGAAGTTTTTAATTTTGATGAAGTCTAATTTATCAATTCATTCTTTTATGATTTTGGTATTACATCTAAAATTTTTTGCCTAAGTCAAGGATGCAACTGCTTTCTTTATAAATTTATGCTTTAAGATTTTACATTTAGTTGTGCAATCTATTTTAAGTCAATTTTTATATTTGGTGCAAGGTATAGGTGGAAAATTATTATTGCTTTGCATATGGATATCCAGTTGTTTCAGGACTGTTTGTTGAAAAGGCTATCCTTTCTTCACTGAATTGTCATTGCACCTTTGAAAATTGTCCATGTATATGTAGGCTTGCTTCTAGACTATTCTGTTCCATTGATTGATTTGCCTATGTTTATGTCAGTCCTGTACTGTATTGATTACTGTAACTTTACAATAAGGCTTGAAGCCAACTAGCATTAATCTTCACATTTTGTTCTTCTTTTTCAAAGTTGTTTGGACTATTTTTGGTCTTTTGATTCCCATATGAATTTTAAGGTCAGCTTTACAAAAATAAGCCCTGCTGACATTTTGGTTCAGAGTGTATTGAATCTAACGGTAAATTTGAGAAGCCACATCTTAACAATATTGAGCTTTCTAAATTATGAACATGGCATATCTCTTTATTTATATCTACTTTAATTTCTCTATTCCTATATATTTTATATTTTATGCTCTTATAAATGCTATTTATGTAATTTTAATTTCCAATTGTTCATAATATATAGAAATAAAATTGATTTTTGTCTATTGTCTTTTATCATGTAAACTTACTAAATTCACTTATTGGTTCTAGTAACATTTTTGTGGATTTCATAGAAATTTCTGCATGGATAATTATGCCATCTGAAAACAAAGTTAGTTCTTTTTCTTATAATCTGGATACTTTTTATTTTTTCCAACCTTGTCTTATTGCTCTGACTAGAATCTTCCATAAATATTGAATAGAAATAGTAAGTGCAAACTTCCTTATCTTGTTGCTTCTCTTTTGGGGAAAGTAGTTAGTCTTTCACTATTAAATGTAATGATATTTGTAGGTTTTCCAAAAATACCCTTTATCAAGTTGAGAAAGTTGCTTTCCATTCCTACTTTTTTGATAGATTTACTCAGTAATGAATATCGCGTTGTTGTTGTTTTTCCAGGTGATTTTTCTGAATCCATAGAGAAGATCACATAGCTTTTATTTGTGGTTTCTTATTGTATTAAATTATATTGATCAATTATTTTAATTGTTAAACCAACCTGGTCATGAAATATTATTACTTTAATATTTTGTTGTATTTAATTTCACTTGCTGAAATTATATTAAGAATTTTTGCATCTATGTTCATGACAGATACTGGTCTTTGGTTTTCTTTTCTTATACTCTCCTTCCCTGAGTCTGTTGCCAAGGTTATCCTGGCATCATACAATGTGTTGGGGAGTATTCTTTTCTTTCCATTTTCTGGAAAAGTTGATGGTAAATTGGTATTTCCTTCCTGAATGTTTGATTGAGTGTACCTGGGTGTAAAGGTTTGTTTTTGTTTTGTTTTTGTTTTTTTTTCATTTTTGAAGGTTTCTAGTTATAAATTAAATTTAAAAAAATAGACTTTTGTTTTGTTTTTGTTTTGTTTTTGTTTTTTTTCATTTTTGAAGGTTTCTAATTATAAATTAAATTTAAAAAAATAGAGATAGGACTATTCAGGTGATTTATTTCTTCTTGTATAGAGTTTGTGTCTTTCAGTGAATTTACCCATCTTATCTAAGTTGTCACGTTTGTTTGGCATAAAATTGTTCAAAATATTTCCCTATTATCTTTTAATATTAGTGGGTCAGTTCAAAATATTTTATTTCCCTTTTTAAAATATATTTTTATTGATTTTAGAGAGGAGGGGAGAGGAATAGAGAGATAGAAACATCAATGATGGGAGAGAATCATTAATCAGCTGCCTCCTGCACACCCCCCACTGGGGATTGAGCCTGCAACCCAGGCATGTGCCCTTGGCTGGAATCAAACCTGGGACCCTTCAGTCTGCAGGCCGATGCTCTATCCACTGAGCCAAACCAGCTAGGGCTTATTTCCCTTTTTTATTTCTTCTTTGATTTGTAGCTTACTCAGAAGTATGTTATTTCATTTCCAGATATACGAAGATTTTCAATGACTTTTCTGTTTCTGATTTTCTTTTAATTTTATTGTGTCCAGGAAATATATTTTGTATAATGTGAATCCTTTTAAATGCATTTTGACTTTATTTGTGGTCCAGAATATATTGGTAAATATTTAATATGCACTCGAGAATAATACATATTCTGTTGTTGAACTGACTGTTTTATAAATATCCACTAATTCAAATTGGTTGATTGTGTTCAAATCTCACATCTTTAATGATTTTCTATTTGCTGTATCAGTTACTGAGAAAGGGGTATTAAAATTGTCAGCTACAGCCCTGGCTGGTGTGACCCAGTTCGTTGGGCATTGTCCTTTGCACCAAAAGGTTGCCAGTTTGATTCCCAGTCAGGGCACATGTCCAGGTTTTGGGCTTGATCCTCCTTAGGGGCTGTGCAAGAGGCAGCCAATAGATGTTTCGCTCTCACATTGATGTTTCTTTCTCCCTCTCCCTTCCTCTCTCTATAAATACCAATAAAAAGTATTTTCAAAACATTTCAACTACAAACCCTGGCTTTTAGCTCAGTTATTTAGAGCATCAACCCAATATGCTAAGGTTATGGGTTTGATGTTTAGTCAGGGCGCATACAAGAATCAACGAATGAGTGCATAAATAAGTGGAACAACAAATTAATGCTTATTTCTCTCTCTTTCTCATTTCCTTTCTCTCTCTCTAAAAATAAATAAATAAACAAATAAGTAAGTAAATAACTTTTTCAACTACAACTTCTCCCAAACTCTTATTTTTTAGCTCTCGCATCACTTTGTTTTAAACTTTTCTCCTAAATGTGGCAGAGACTGGAGTTTTGAAAATCTATTTCTTTTGCTAGACAAGTCAATCTCATTTACATTTATTGATATGACTAATATATTGGATGTCAACTCATACCATTTTATATTATAATTAGTCTATGTATTGTGTTATTTTTGCTTTTTTCTCTATATAAATTGTCTTTCTTGCTATTTTAAAACATTTATTTGATATTTGTCGTAGTATATATTCTTGCTCTCATAGTTACTGATATCTTTTAAAATATTCCTATTTTCTTTTTACTATCTGGATTGTCAATTCTAAATGGTATCACTTGATTCCTACCTGCTTCCTATGCAATAAATACCTAAATATTCTTTTCCCTTTGTGTCTTCCTTTAAGGCTCCAATTTTAAGTTGCATGCTTTCTACTTTGTCAGAACATATGACATTTACAAGTTATTTTTTACTCTTGCCCTGGCTCCTTGTTGCAATTTTAGATCTCCACTTAAATACACTGCATGCTCACCATCATTTTTTTGCCAAAATGTCCCCCACTCCCTGTCTTCCTCTCCCCCGCCCCCGAGCAACACCTCTTGATTGGATAGACTGTATGCTCCAGCCGGTTACCTAAGAAGGGCTTATGTGTACAGCACTCTCACTCTTTGCATATATGATTTGCTTTTCCATAGGCTTGACAATTGAGTGATAGCTTTGCTGCATATAAAGTCCTTGGTTCACAATCGATTTCCTTGTTATAGATTACTTGAAAAGATTGCTCCACTCTTGCTTTCAGGTTGCTCTTGAATGCCCTAATGCCAATATAATTTCCATATTCTCATACGTATCATGAGTGCTGTAACTAAAGGTCTTGAGTATCGTTTCTCTGTCTCTAGAGTATAATAATTGTATGGCCTATGGCTCTGAGTTGATCATTCCCAGTCAGTTTTTCCAGGAACATGGTTGGCCTTTACATAAATGTAGGTTTTCTCTTTCTTTTATAAAGGGTCCTTGAATCTCTTAACAATATTAGTTCTGCTCCATTGTCTCAAATTTGCAATGTTCTTGAATATGTGGGAAGGGGTGAGATACAGCAGAAGAGTGGAGGGATTGGCTTTTGACAGGGGCACAGATTGACTGTAATGGGCAGGAAAGCAGAGAGTGTGGACATGGACACTGGTGGGGAGATGCAGAAGGGTGTCTAAAGAAACACTCTTCTAGTTGCTTTGAATTTCTCAATGGTAAGGAAGCAAGATCTAAGCTAGCTCTCTAATTCCCCTCACCCACTTCACCTACACAAAAGAATGGAGTTGAAAGGCAAACTTAGATCTGTGGTCTGAACATGAATCATTTATCAAAATCTGTGATAAGACAATAAGTCTCCAGCCCTTTTACCTGGTAGAAGCCCTATAGGCGCTTCCTCCTGGGAGTTGTTCGTGTCCAAAGGGGCTGGAAACTGCACCGATGGGATATGAGTGGAGGGAGGGCCCGGCCCATCTCTGTCAGGAGACTGGAGGGCTGTCTGTAGAGCTGGTGGAGGCCTGGCCTGTATTCCCACAGGAGCCATGAGAGAAGGATGCAGGGACATGGGGTTTGAGTGAGTGTCAGGTGAAGCTTTAAAGGACTGGGTAAAGCTGTGTGGGGTGGTGAGTCCTCTCACCCAGGCAGTAGTCATTAAGTCGCTAATATAATGATGTCAGGGATGTTGGGTTAGAGATTCCTGGAGCAGAGTGATTGCCGGATGGTCTCCATAGCAACTCACCTTCTCTCTCTATGCAAACTCTCTCTGTCAACAACTCGTGTCCACTATACCTTTAACATATATTCAGAACCCAACCATTTCTAACTTCCCTCATCTGCATTGCTCTGAACCAACACAGGGCTTCCTCGCTTCTGAATTATTCCATAGCCTTCTGATGGCTTCTCTGCATCCTTCTTGGTCCCCACGCCCCTACCCCAGTCCATTCTCAAAACAGCAGTCAGCTTGGTCCTGTTAAATTATGTCAGATAATGTCCCTCTTCTGTGTCAAACTTCACACTCCCCGAAGTCCCGACAGTGCTGCTCATCATCCAGTGGGACCTGCCTCCCCACCAGCCCCCCAACCTCTGACTTCATCCCCCCTGCACCCTCCCGCCCAACTCTCTGGCTGACAGGCCTCCTGGCTCCTCCTCAGACATGCCAGACGCGCTCTCTCGGCCCTCCACGACTCTCGGCAATTTCTTCTTCCTAGAACAATTTCTTTCTTCTGCCTCGGAGACTGGGAGAGCTCGTTTTTTTCTACCTCCTCCTCAGACTTCATTACCTATTGAGAGAGGCTCTGCCTATCTACCCTTTATTTTATTTTTTCCAAAAGCACGCTGGGCCTTCCACCTTCCTTTATTTTCCATAATAGTGCTTATCGGCTGCATGTTATATATTTAATTATTTGTGAATATTCGAACTCCTTTGTCTGGCGGCGGCTTTGTCCGCTTTTGCATTGCTGTTCTCCCAGCGTCTAGGAGAGCCTGGGACAGCGTCGGTGCTGAAGAAATGTTTGTTAACTGAGTGAATAAGTGAGTAGGAGTGAGTGGGTGCAGGACAATGAGACGCCCCCTGGAGCTTGTCTCTTTCTCTCGGAGGGAGGAGAGGAGCTCTGGTTTCTAATAAGATAGGTTTTAAATCCTATTGTGATTTGTGATCCACTCCTGGCACCACGCGGCGCACCGGCAGCCTCTCACCCCGCACAGGATGCGCGATGCGGCTCTTTGCTGTCTCAGGACAGCAAGTACCAGTGAGTAAAGTGGGGGCGGGGAAGCCAGGGTCCCCAGTGCCACCCAACTGGTTGTGCCTTGAGCATCGTTTTCCATGGGTCTCCCAGAGCAGAGCTCACACAGCCTCAACTGAAAGCGAGTGCTGGGTACAGACAGACCCAGGAGGAGCCCTCTGGTTCTGCTGAGAGCAGAGGAATCAGGACTCCCAAGACTCAGAGTGTGGGGTGTCCCGGTCTCTTCTTTCCCTGTTTCTCCCCTCTCGTGTCCCCCGACGGGGTCCGTGCAGGAGAGGCAGGGCTGGGGGTGAGAGAGGAGAGCTGTGTTCAGGCCTCAGAGCGTTCCTCCTCCTGTGGGGGCCTCGGGGTTCCTGCCACCTCTTCCTCTTTAACCCGGGGTCAGTGCACCTGCTCTCCATGACACTGCGGTTGTCACATCTGGGACCAGTCCAGGAGTCTGGCTTCACCCCTGCACCCCCCACCCCCGGGAAGATCTGGGCAGGCCCTGCCTAGCACCCCGCCCAGGTCCCAGCCTCCTCAAATGAGGAGCTGAGTCCCCCCAGGTCGAAGTGCAGAAGGAAGAGGCAATGAGCCACTGGCCTAAAAGCTGTCCTGGTCCCGGGTCAGCCATGGCAGCCCTGGGTGTCGAGGCGGGGAGAAGCTGGAGCTCAGGGCATGGAGTGGGGGGGGGGGGCTCTGAGATCTGGCCCTAGGAATGTTCCTGGGGTGCTGGATGGCACCTGTGTTGCAAGATTACAGCCCTGCTAACCCTTCTTGACTGTTCTGTGAAGAGGAAGGCTCTTAGCACTTTAGACAGGAAGCCTGTGTGTCTCTACACCGCTCCCCCTAAGCACCTCATACGTGCTATGCCAATTAGTGTAGGCACCCACTTTCCAGATGAGTAAGCTGAGCCAAAAAGACCTTAACAAACCTGTGTCAGGGGTCCCAGCCCCGGTCAGCGACAGGGCCCCGTAAGCCTTCTATAAACCCATGTGCCTCTATTGGGATTGATATGAAACCTAGAAAATGCCTTCATTTTAAAGCCCCGAATCCTAACACGTGGGCCAAGAACTTTAGGCGCAGAGGCCAGCCGCTGTGGAGGGAGACGTAGAAATCAGAACAATTCACATCCGGGAACTTGTTGGGAAGACGCTCTGCCCCACGTCATGAGAAACGAAGGAACTTGGCCCGTGCCCTTGAGGTCTTCACAAGTGTCCCCCTCTGGTTGAAGAGACAGGCGTGCTTTTCACGCATCTGCCTGGCCCCTTGGTGCCTGGGGCGCCCCCTGCCCGGGCGAGGATGGACAGGCAGAGGACGGCGCGGGCAAGTGGCTGTCACAGCGGAGAATTCATGGTGTCTCCTGTTCCCAGCTGCATGCCTCACTTATCAGAGAAGGCGACCAAGGCCTTCCGAGGGGGAGAGATTGGCTTTGAGTCCAACCGGGATCAGTCAAGGCTGTTTTTCCTGAGCATGAGGCTGAGGGGCAAGTCGAGCTCCAGAGTTTGGGGGATGCAGTTCTGGGGGCTGTGGGGGGACAGCCAAGGGAGTGAGTGAAAGGCGAGGTGGGCGCTGCCCAACTGGGCGTGAGTGAGGGGAGGAGGCTTTACTTTGTGACCTCAGTTCCTTAATTTGTAAAACAGCAGTGGAGAAAGGTTTAGCTCAGGGGCTGTGTATTTATGAACTGAAAAGCACTTGGTAATTAAATACGTAACACGTACAACTAAAGAAGTGGAAGTGCTAAGAGTCTCCATTACACTAATTATACATACCACTGAGCACATGGTGATCAATTACATCATATTAATAATAATAATAATATAGAGTTCACCCTTGAACAATGTGGGGGTTAGGGGTACCACGCCCCCGGCTCCCCACACAGTCAAAAATCCAGAGAACATTTGATTCCCAGAAAACCTAACTGCAGTTGCCCCTGGTATTATGGGGGTTTGGTCCAGCGCCCCCTGAACACCCAATCACAGATGTTCAAGACTGAACAATGCACACAATCCATGGACTCCCAACCGCAGATGGAAATACTGGTTTTAATCTGTGGTTGGTTGAATCTGCAGATGCAAAACCCAGGGATAAGAGGTCCGACTGTGTATTTATATTTACTGAAAAAACTCCCCCATAAGTGGCCCGTGCCGTTCCAATCCTGTTGTTCAAAGATCACCTGCCTTGAGTTCTAGCATCAGGGGACCAGCACAGTCAGTCCTCAGAGGCCCTCAGCCCAGGCTCCTTGCCTTACCTGCTGCTGGAAGTCTCTGCTCAGTGTGTGCACCGAGCGGCTGACATGCTCCTGAGCAGTGAGGGCATGAGTTCACCCAGGGCTGGAAGAGGGGCTCTCGTGCCCCTACTCCCGGGGCCCTGGCTGACCAGATCCCTCCCCTTCTAGGTCGTGAGCACAGGCAGGCTCTGCATCCGGGTGGTCTGTGCTCACCAGTTGAATAGGAAAACCAGCTCTGGGTGAGGATGTGGCTGGAAGCTCTGTGGCGTCCGCTGTCCTTTCACCCCAGCCCTGCGGGGAGGGAGGAGTGGGTGAAGGGGCAGGCCCACTTCCCAGGCCCAGGAGGACTGAGCCTGCCCAAGCCACTCGCAGGAGTTCTAGGGTAAGCCCCCACCTACCCCGACCTGTGAGGACAGTGTATTTACCGACTTAGCCTAACCATGCAGGGAGCCAGCTATTCTGCTCCTACTTAATGAATCTCTATCACTACCACCCTTACACTCACACACACACACACACATGCACGTACACACGAGCACATACACACACACACATACACACACACACACACGGGTTGGCATGGCGTTGAAATTGGTGAGGCCTGAGTGCCTGGAACAAGGGCCTTGTCTGCTAGAGTTTGCTGGCTCCTCAGGCAACACAGACCACGTGAGGTGCCTGATTCTGCATTTCTCAGACACCGCTGAGAACGGAGGCCCTGTCAGGTCAGTCGCTGGGTCAGGACATCCATGAGCTTAGATCCCGCTACCCCTGCCCTTCTCTTCTCTCACAGAGGGAGGTGCAGCCCCTTCACCCTCTCTGCTCGGTCCTGGGCTGGGAATGGTAAGTCCCCCAGTATCGTTTCAGAAAATGCCTCTACGTAGCACAGGCCCTGAAAAGATCGGAAACGGTCTAGAATGTCCCCCAATCTAATCCTGGTCTTTCCAATAGCAGTGTCTCAGCCCATGCCAGGTCCCAGACAGCAGTCTGTCACCCAAATCCCTCCTTATGAGTGCGCAGGAGTGCACAGGCGTGTGTGTGTGTGTGTGTGTGTGTGTGTGTGTGTGTGTGTTGCTGCATGAACAGAGCTCACTGATCACTAAGTCTCTATTGAGGGTGCAGCATGTGCCAGCCCTGGAGATCTAGGTGCAGGGCGCCTGCGCTGAGGTAGAAGGGCAGGCTCGCTGTGCCGTGGAGTGGACATTTTAGTGCAGAAACAGTAAACTGAGACGTAAGGTAATTTCAGTGAGAAATGCTGGAGGAAGGGAAGCAGGTGGGTGCACAGTGGCTGCAAGGTGCAGGGGTAGCTAACGGTTGTCAGGCTAGGTCTCTCCAAGGAGATAGGAGGGTCTGGAAACACCCCACGCAAAGGGGACAGGGAAGAGACCCCTGTGAGGGGATGGGGTGCCCCATGCAAAGGGGGCAGGAAAGAGACCCCTGTGAGGGGTGGGGTGCCCCAGGCAGATGGGACAGGAAAGATAGCCCCCCTGTGAAGGGATGGGGTGCCCCAGGCAGAGGGGACAGGAAAGACAGCCCCCTGTGAGGAGTTGGGGGGGGGCAGCGCTGGTAGCTGGACAGGGTGTGAGGTCAGAGATATCAGCAGGGACCCGATCCGGAAGGGCTCAAGGAGGCAGACCTGGGACACCACAGTTAAACTTCCTAGGCCCAGTTCCCTACTGTGCCGTTTACTAGCTGTGTGACTTTGAGTGAATTACTTAACCTCTCCGGGTCTCTTGGGGGGGATGTGGTAATGACAGTAACTTCTTTAACGTATGTAGAGGGCTTAGAACAGTGCTCGTCATAGGTGCCATATGTGCCCGCTGTTCTTTGTAATAATCATTTGCTATTATGATTAGCTTTATTGTTATATTAAAAAAAAAAAAAGCACCTGATCAGCATGGCTCAGTGGTTGAGTGTCGACCCATGAACCAGGAGGTCACAGTTCGGTTCCCAGTCAGGGCACCTGCCTGGGTTCCTGGCTCAATCCCCAGTATTGGGTGTGCAGGAGGCAGCCGATCGATGTTCCTTGTCATTGATGTTTCTATCTCTCTCTCCCTCACCCTTCCTCTCTGAAATCAATTTTTAAAAATGAGCTTAGATTTTAAGGGGTGTGTGTCTGTCTCCTGGAATAAGGTCTAGACCAGCTGGGGGCAAACTACGGCTCGCCGGCCGGATCCAGCTCATTTGAAATTAATAAAACTAAAAAAAAAAAAAAAACAAAAAAAAGACCATACCCTTTTATGTAATGAAGACCGTACCCTTTTATGTAATGATGTTTACTTTGAATTTATATTAGTTCACACAAACACTCCATCCATGCTTTTATTCCGGCCCTCTGGTCCAGTTTAAGAACCCATTGTGGCCCTTGAGTCAAAAAGTTTGCCCACCCCTGGTAGACTGAATATTAGGGGAGAGCTGAGTCTTACTCCTTGTTCTGTCTTCAAGTACCTGGTGTTCAGTCCTCCGAAGGGCGTAGCAGGACTGTCCTGTGGGACCCCACCTAGACGCCTCACAGTTCGGTTCCCAGTCAGGGCACCTGCCTGGGTTCCTGGCTCAATCCCCAGTATTGGGTGTGCAGGAGGCAGCCGATCGATGTTTCTTGTCATTGATGTTTCTATCTCTCTCTCCCTCACCCTTCCTCTCTGAAATCAATTTTTAAAAATGAGCTTAGATTTTAAGGGGTGTGTGTCTGTCTCCTGGGACAAGGTCTAGACTGAATATGAAGGGAGACCTGAGTCTTACTCCTCGTTCTGTCTTCAAGTCCCTGGTGTTCAGTCCCCCGAAGGGCGTAGCAGGACTGTCCCGTGAGACACCACCTAGACGCTGGAACAGCAGTTGGCTCTGAAGGGTGAGGTCTTAAGAAGAAGAGGGGGTTGTTACCCAGGGAGTGAGGTCAAATCTCATCCGAGAGGGTGTCATAGGCGAGCTAAACTCACAGGGCACATCTATGCTCTGGAGAAGGGCAAGGGGGGAGGCAGAGGGGCTGGAGGAGCCGGGACAGCAAGGCTGGCCTCTTGCCAGTCTCCTCCGGTTTCGGCCCCGCCATGCACTATGGGGGTGGCTGGGATAGCAGCACGAACGGCTTAGGTCAGGGGCCTCTGCCTCTATCTTCCTCTGTCAGGTGAGGGAATTGCTGGACATGGCTGATACCCTCTTTTCTAGCTACGTCCCTCAAAACGTCCACGGGAGGCTGCCCCATTGCAGGGCTGGGAGTAAACAAGGGAGCAGCAGAGATGGGTCGCTTGGAGGACAAGAGGTGGGTTTGGGGTGGTCGTGGGATAAAGTGACAGTCCCCACTTTACCAGCTGGAGGCAGAGGAGGAGCTGGTGTTTGTGGTCCTGGCCAGGGCCGCCCTGCGACCAGATTCTTTAGGCTGGAGCCACCCAGCTCTGGGGAGGACTGCCACCCGGAATGCCTGCCATGTCCCCAGCCAGATGGAAGGAGGCACTGGCAAGTTCTGCATATTAATGAGCACACACGGACACCCCCAAGGTACACTAGCTTCTGAGAATGTTCAGGGCAGTCCCATTTCGTAAATCACACCCTGTGCAGTGCACTGGGGTTGCACGCTGTTTAAAGGAGCCCTGCTGCAAATCCTCTTGTGAAGCAAACCTCTCTCCCCCGATACATATCAATACTCATATTTAGAGTCCCCGTCCGCTCCAGTGTGTGTGAGCACGTGAGCACCCGCATTCATGCTGGCACATAAAAGAATCCGTGAATAAGATTTTCACTTTCTCTCCCAGGCTTTGTTGTGCTATGTTGCTGAAGAGAAAAAAAAAAAAGACACACTGTTCAAGCAAAGGGCAGGCCCTGAGCGGCTCAGAACTCTGTCTTCCTGCCATATGACTGCTCCCCACGGGTATAACGCCACGTGGGCCACCTCAGGGCGAGGCAGAGAGGGGATCTGATAGACTGGGAAAGGGGGAAGTCTGCCTGCTGCCTGGAAGGGGATGAGGAAGGGGAGGCAGACATGGAAGTGAAATGGAGCGACTGGGGTTCTCCTGGAATTCATTCAGGATCGCATTGCCCATCAGCTGTTCACCAGAGCACCCAGGGACCACCGTGGTCTGCTCCCGCTGTCTGCTGGTAAGGACAGCGGCTTGACTTCTCCTGGTGGATCCTGGCACCTCCTGGTGCCTGCCGCCCACGCCTCTGAACTCCCCAGCCTGCTGCAGGCTGGTGCAGGGCCAGCGAGCGCTCTGGACAGACTCCCTCATCATTTATTAATACTCCCTGGCCTCTTCCCTGAAATAATTAGGGTCGGATATTTTCATATCATGCAGTTAATTGCCATCTGCAGTGCGTAACAAGTCAGGGCTCTGGGTAGCAATCTGGAGGCCCATCAAGGGTGGTGGACAGGCATGAGTCACTGTGAGGGCTGCCACAGCCTGGGTGGGGGAGGGGCGGGAGCCAGCAGTGGAGGCGGGCCATGCAGGGGCTCCAGTTTCCAGGGAAGGGGCTGAGAAAGCCAGGTTCTCACCATCGCAGACACCCACTGGATGCTCCAGGGAGCCAGGAGCACGCGGATTTGGGATCAGAAACCCCTGCCCTAGCCCTTCTGTGTCCCAGGAGTGGAGGACTCGTGTGTGTGTGTGTGTGTGTGTGGGTGTGTGTGGCGGGAGGAGGCATGTGTGTGCGTGTGTGTGTGTGTGTGTGTGTGTGTGTGTGTGTGTGATTTGTTGAGCGGGACTCAGGAGAAGCTGGGAGGGGGTGAGAGCCGGAGGGGCAGGAGAAGAAGAATCTAGGCCGAGATGCCACTGCAGGTGAGGTTTAACCACCTGGTCCCAGGGGAGCGCTGGAGCAAGGAGGACCCAGCAGTTTGTTCCATCTTAAGACCAAGGGGCTGGTTCTCTGTCCTGACAGTGTCATTAGCCCAGGGCCAGTCCGGGGAGGGGTGTGATGGGCCTACTGGGCCCCTCCCGGGGGAGCGGCTCCTGTCCTGTCAGCCTAGGACAGCCCATTGGAGGAGGTGGTTGTGAGCCACTGGAAGCTAACTCTGCAGCCTCTGCGGGTGAGGGGGGGGTGCCCACTGGTGCAGGGGGTCTGGGGGCACCAGTGACATCTGATCCATCCTTCCAGGCCAAGGGACACCAGGCATCTCCTTGCGCAGAGGGAGGCTCAGTTCCCTCCCGTGTGGGAGAGGATGGGGCAGCCTCAGGGCCCTCCCGGAGTGCAGAAGGTGACAAGCCGAAGGGTGCGGAAGGGCTGTTAGCTGGGATGTGCTGTGTGAATACCCGCTGGTGCCGCCGCATGACCCTACTCCTCAGCGAGGGAGCGCCCGGTCTCACGGGGTGTGGCTGGACTTACGAGGCTCCTCTCACCCCCTCTCCAGCCTGGGCTCCCGCCACCAGACAGATGCCTTTTGGGGAAGGTATTGTCCTGGGGGTGGTGACAGAGAAAGCAGAGAGGGGCTCATGCTCAGTTCTCAGTCAGAACGCTAGGGTGAAGGTCCTGTCCCGGCCCTGTTAGAGGGCGCAGGGGAAGGAATGCAGGCCGAGGGCAGGGCTCCGGCACCAGAGGGCCGGCAGGATTGGCCTCCTCCCCTCCTCATCCACCGGGCAGGCCGCCTGGGAGGCCAGAAAGGGCTGAGCAAGGCTGGTGACAGTGGCCCTGACACCCGAGAGGCCAATGAGTGCAGAGGAAGTGCTCCCCCTGCCCTGCTGCACCCCTTCCTGCCCTACCCCTGCCCAGCTCATAGGAAAAAGGGGGACCCCCACCAAAGGTGGCCCCTGTGGCATGAGTGATGTCCAGGGTGCACCCCAGAAAGTGAGGCAACCCTAGGGGAGGCAGGGAGGTGGCAGGGAGGGGGGAGCCCTGCATGTCAAGTAATGGGCACCAGGTCACTCTGCCAGGGCGCAGCAGACTCAGGGTTTGAACCCATGCAGCCTGGCTCTGGACCTCTACTCCTGACCAATACACCTTTCTATCCAAGTTAGCACACACTGAGTGCCATGTGCCAGGCACCATTCTCAGCCTTCTATTCATGGAGTCCTCATTGCAAACCCCATTTTATAGATGAGCAAACCGAGACAGAAAGTTTCCCATAAGATTACTAAAGGTCATGCAGAGAGCACTGGCAACGGTTTCTCAAGGTCATGCACAGACCACTGACAGAAAGATTTCTCAAGGTCATGCAGAGAGCACTGGCTTAGAAAGGTTTCTCAAGGTCATGCAGAGAGCACTGACAGAGTCTTCTCAAGGTCATGCAGAGAGCACTGGCTTAGAAAGGTTTCTCAAGGTCATGCAGAGAGCAGTGGAGCCCACACTGGCCCCCAGGGGGTCTGAGTCCTCAGTGACCAGACCACACATCCACGTGGAGAGGTGGGGAGATGGTGTGGGTGAAGTACTTGCCGTTGTACTTGATCCCAGGCATGGGAGCGCCTGTGCAGTTTGATCACCAAGAGGGAAAGCGTCTGGGGAAGAGGTGCTCAGCTGGCACATGTGCCAAGGGGCCCCTCATTATGCGTAGGCAGGAGACGCAGCACAGAGACAAGCTTATTGTGGGCACTTGAAGCCCTTTCTGGAAACCCCACTCACCCAGGGGTTGGGGCAGGTTTCTAACTGGGGCGGAGGGGCTCTGTCTCCTCTGTCCCTAACTTGGGCGCCACTCCCTGGGACCTTCCCAGGCTGAGAGGCGGGGGCAGGGGGCAGGGCCTGCTTCCCTCTCCCCCCAACCCCTCCTCCCCCCAGCTCCTGTGGCCTAGTTTCCAGTGGCCTCCAGGTACCGGGCCAGGCAGGCAGGTTATAAATATCCCCCCTGACAGCGAGGCCTTCACTGTGACACGATGCGGATTAAGCTGGATGTGCAGCCGCAAGGTCATTGGCACGGCTGCAGCTTCACGGCTCCAGGAGGGCTTAGTTGAGGGGCTGCCAAGGGAGCCACAGCGGGAGGAGGGGGGCAGGGCCTGAGCCCCCGGTCCTGCCCAGCGTCCACTTTTCCTCTTAGGTGGTCCAAGTTCTTCACACAGCTCTTACCTGCCCAGTCTTCCTGTACACCTCCCCTACCTTCTCTGCCCTCCCCAACGCCTGCCCTCAGCGGTTTCCTCAGCCCAGTCTGGGACCTGGGCGCGAAGGACCTCAGCCACCGGCCTTGGTGGGAGGGGGGATTATCACGTGGGGGGGGGTTGTCAAGTGGGGGAATGGGTTTTCAGGTGAGGATGGGCTGTGAGGTGGGGGAATGGGCTGTGAGGTGGGGGAATGGTGTGTG
>NW_006300048.1:83675-91422 GCF_000327345.1 Myotis davidii | reverse complement strand
AACCACCCCCCTACCTGGCAGCCCATTCCCCCACGTGATGTGAAACCATGCAAGGCCCCAGGGAGCTGGGAGCACCTTTGCTGGGTCAACTCAGTCACTGGCCAACTCACTTAAAAAGGGGGTGGAAGGATGGGGCTGGGAAGGAGGTGCTGCAGAAGCAGAAGATAGACAGGCCACCCATCCCTCCACCTGACAACTCATCCCCCCAGCGACAACCCATATGAAACCATGTGCATTCTGCTTGTTTTAACAGAAGAAAAGGCCAGTTGGAAACTTCAGAGTCTCGGAGTGAGACAGACAGATGCCCTCTAGGATGCGGCTCGGACAGGGCAGGTGAGGTTGCCAGGCTGCCGCCCGGCTCTGGGAGCTTCCTGGCTCTAGGCCAGCCGTGGGCAAACTATGGCCCGTGGGCCGGATCCGGCCTGTTTGAAATGAACAAAACTAAAAAAAAAAAAGACCATATCCTTTTATGTAATGATGTTTACTTTGAATGTATATTAGTTCACACAAACACTCCATCCATGCTTTTGTTCCGGCCCTCCGGTCCAGTTTAAGAACCCATTGTGGCCCTCGAGTCAAAAAGTTTGCCCACCCCTGCCTAGGCAGTGCTCACCTCTGGCAGCGGCTCTGGATTTGGTGCCGAAGGAGCCGGGGCCCAGGGACCAGGTTGGGGATAAGAAGACCTCGGTTTAGGCAGGTGGGTGACGGGTGGGGAATGGTGGGCCGTGGCAGTCCTCTGCCCCCAGGACTGTGAGGACAGCGCAGCAGAGGCGAGTTCGGGGCGGAGACCACAGGCTTCGATGGGACTACCTGGCTGAAGTTCAGATGAGTTCCAGGGGGTGGGGCGGGTGGCTGGGCATTGTCTGCAGGCACTTGGAACCGTGCACAGCCTCTTCTCTGTTCCTTCTGTATCATAGGAGCCAGAAAGGGTAAGAGTGACATTTCCCAGGGTGCCATGCTGCTGGGAATCTGGCTGCAATGTCAGTTTTGCCCACAAGAGGCATCAGCATGAGCTCTGGCTGGTGCCCCTGGAGCCAGAGGCCATGTCCTCTGCAGGGACATTGGCACTGAGTGGGCTCTGGTCAATGTGGGATTTGCAGCAACTGTCGTATCCATGTTGTCCCCAGCTCCCTGGGGCGGAGCAGCTCCAGCAACATTGGGGGTCCTAGCAGCGACAGCAGCTGGTGACAGGTGTGCAGGTGTGACCTTAAGCCAAAGTCTACAGTGGGCCCTGACTTCCATTTGTCTAGCCCCTCTGATGGCTTTGTAAGTTCCCATTTCCCTTACTTACTTACTTACTTAATTAATTAATTAACTTAT
Organism: Myotis davidii; assembly: GCF_000327345.1. NCBI lineage: Eukaryota > Metazoa > Chordata > Mammalia > Chiroptera > Vespertilionidae > Myotis > Myotis davidii. The sequence goes on along the minus strand of NW_006300048.1, from coordinate 90,102 downwards.
TTATTTATTTATTTCTCTCTCCCCTCCCTCCCTTCCTCCTTTCCTTCCTTCCTTCCTCCCTTCGGTGGACAAAAGGGGACACATGCTAACCTGACATGCAGGCCAGTCTTGCAAACTCAGAGACCTAAAGTAACCACAAAGGATGGTATGAAATGAAACTTTCACTAAAAGCAGTTATGGTGGGCAGTTACATCCTAAGTCAGTATCTTCCCTGACAAGGTCAGTCTTTACCTTAACTGAGCCTATCTGTCTTTTTGCACCTATGATAACGTATTCTTGAAATGTCTGGGTAACTTGTAACTTCCCTTTTCCAGACCCTTCAGGGCACAACCTAATGTGCCTGGACGCCAGGACAGAGACCACAGACTCCTTCGTTCTATCATGTTCATGGTTGACTGTTGGTGACTCTGCACCCACCTAAGTATGTGTCTATCATTTTACTGTTTATCCAATCCCAGGGGTTTCACCGTTTGCTTTCTCCCGCCTCTCTAGTCTATCACCAATGGATTTCATGTAACCCACCTACATCCCCTCCTTTGATTGCAATGTATAAAAATAGATTAGAAATGCATTCTCTGGAGCATTATCCCAATCTGTTGAAATTTTGCTTCCTGGCAATTGTTGTCAGTTTGGCTCAAATAAACTCACAAAAATTCTTTACAGGTTTGAATGTTTTTATGTTAACCCTTTCTCCCTTCCTTCCTTCTTGATGGCTACAACATGCTATTGACTAATCTTCCCTCCTTTACTCCTGTCCCTCAATCCATGCTCCACCAAACAGCCAGAGATGTTTTTTCTTCCGTTACTTCCTTCCTTCTTCTGTTCCTTCCTTCTTTCCTTCCTTCCTTCCTTCCTTCCTTCCTTCCTTCCTTCCTTCTTTCCTTCCTTCCTTCCTTCCTTGGTACCTCAGGTATTTTCTAAGTGGAGTGCTGATTGACATGGGCTGCAGCTGGGGCAGATGGGTGCTGGGCTGAATGGAGGAGAGCTGAACTTGGGTCTGATTCAGAGGCCAAGGTGGACACTGAGCCTGGTGTCTGTGGTGAGGATGTAATGTGAGGAAGAATAGCAAACCGCAGTATTTGGAGAGCCAGGGTCAGAGGCTGTCTGGGTGGCCATGGAGGGACAGTCATGGTCCTCAGTGGTCCAGTTGCTGTGGATGCGGGAGGAGAGGTGGTGGTGAGGGGAAGCAGGGTTTGCCAACCTAAAATATGGCTTGTAGGACACTGATTATTTTAAACTGGGTATTTTTAAGAAACAGAAGACTCAGAAAGAAGCTTTGACCATCTCTCCTTGTCTGCCTGTGGGAATTCAGATAGAAATACCTGCTTGAAAGGAAGGGAGCTGTCACCATAGCATAATGTAGTCTCCGTGTGGCAGACAGAGAGGGACCTGCGAAGTCTGTGTGTTAGACTCCCCTCTGCACCCCATTGTTTCTGGGTGGCCCAGCAAGCATGCTCACCACCTGTTTGCTCTCTCTCATCTACCTGGGAATTGCCTGCTTTCCCTTTGAAGTCCTAGTCCCCCCATCTCCCTCCCCTGAGACCAGGATGACAATAAAGTGTCAACTACCTAGTGCATCTCGGGTCCCTTATTCTTACGGAATCCCTGTATGTACATATGTAATGGATATGGTCATTTCCTCCTGTTAATCTGTCTCAAGTCAGTTTGATTACTAGAGAAGCACAGGAATTTAGGAGGGAAGAAGGAAAATTGTATTTCTTCCTCCACAGTGGAGATCCCAGCATAACCTTTTCAAAGACAACCTACCCCTGCCCTGGTTCAGAGACCAAGGCCTGGTCCCTCCTGCAGAGTCGAAGGGAATGGAAGCAGATTCAGGCAGAGCGTACTGAGCCGGGAGCCAGCAGGGCTAGGCTGCAGAGACAATTCTCCCACACCCGGGAGAGGGCGCAGTGACCATGAGCAACCCCTTCAGGAAGGCGGCTGGGAAAATGCACCAAGTGTCGAGAACATTCCCTGGGGGACCTGCCCAGGTTATCCTGGCCCCACGGGACTCATCTTCACCATCTCTCTGCCTCCAGGAAGCCCAGGTGCAGGTCCCCCAGGAAAGAGGAGGTGCTGCAGCAGGTGGCCAGAGGTGAGGCCCAGGCCCTGATCCTGGCCTCTCTGCCTCCTGAGGCCTGCACCCCCGGGGAAGGAAAGGCGGGGTGCCTCTGAGAGGGCCCAGTTCCTGCCAGACCACATCTGAGCACACACACTCCCACAGAAGAAGACAGATAAGGACTGCACGAGGCCAGATGACCGAGAGTGCAGCCTGGCCTAAGGCATTGTTCCTGCCCTGGCTCCTGACAAGCTGACTGGTCCAGAGTCGGCAGTCGCCAACCTTTCGGACCTCAGGGACCACCATGGTCCTTGGGCCACTGGTTGGCGACCGCTGGTCTAGATGCCCTTGTCCATGGAGCCCTCCCACCGCATGGACATGTGAGCTCCTCACACAGCCCCCCGCTGTGTACATTCCCCATCTAGAAAGTGGGGTAACAGCAAAACCCAAGCACTGGATTAAACTTCAGGGTTAAAGGTTAAGTGCATAAGCGGCACCAGCATGTAAGTGTCTGGTAAATGTGAGCTGCTGTTAGTGCTACTGTTATTAATTAAACCCATGAATCAGATGACTGCCCTAACTCTCCAGTGTCCACAACCAGTAAAGTTATAGTGTTTAAACATTTTTTTTTTTTTACTTTTTGTTCCTAAGACTCCAAACCTTGCATCTGAGATCAAAGATTAAGGCTTAGTGTTCTCGCCCTGCACTGGGTGGCCGTCACAGCACAGATGGCCCTGCCCGGAGTTGGTGGGGGGCAGCCTTGCCGTCTGTGGAAATCAGGGAGTCTATTTGATGAATGTGACTGCCTGTTGAGTGACCTCCAGCACAGCCCCATGCAGCCCTAAGTGGCGTTATCATCACTCCAATGTTACCGACAGGGAAACTGAGGCTCAGGGAGGTTGAAGAGGCAGCTAGTGAAGCAGCTGGGATTTGAACCTAGTCTGTCTAGGTCCGAGCCATGGGTGCAACCACTGGAGGTACTGCCAAGTGGAGCAGGGGCCTCCTGGGCCCTCCGTGGGAGTGTGAGCTGGGTCAGCCCACCTCCCCCCTCTCCCCGGCCCTCCCTTCCCAGCTCCCTCCCCAGGGCAAGGCAGAGGCGGAGTTAATGTGGATGCGCGGGGCTTTGCTCCCCACTTGGAGTGGCTTGCTCATTCTGGGTGTTTGTTCCCACCCCGCCCCCCCTCTCTAATCTGGCTCCAATGCCATCCACTGACAGGTAAGTCCCAACTCTTTCTATATAAGGAAAGGGCAGGATGGGCCTGGGCTTGTGCTGGGCAAGGTGGCCACTGGGGGGCGGGCCTTCCCACAGCAGCATCTGAGGGAGGGGACACCAACCCCAGGGGCCAGCTGTGGGGCTCCCTTGGAGAGGAGCAGGGGGAGCCAGCTTTCTTCCCTGGTTTAGACTTGGAGCCGCCTACAGTGACATGAAGGCAGAGAAGAGACCGACTCCACCCATTCTCGCTGCCCCCTCAGCCTGAATGCCACCATGCCAGCCACCTTTGTTTCGGGGTGGTGAGTTGGGAAACATAGACAATTTTGAATTTGAATGCTGTTTCCCTCACTTCTCTGGCCCGCTCAGTCCCTGTTGCCCCTCTTACTACCATAATCGCTCACCTTACCTGCTCCCTACTGTGCATAGCGCCATCTCCAAACTTCCGTCTCGTCAGCACTGTGGCCCTGGGAAGAAGTGGCCAGTGGTCTCAGAAACAGTTAGTGAAGTGGCCTGTGCATTCGCACAAATCACACTCTGGTTGCCTAGCGCCCTGGGGGCTGGGGTTGGGCTGGGTCGTTTTGGTTGCGGCATGTCGACATCTGTATCTGAAGCAGGGCTCCAGGAGATGGAAGTAGGGCCTGGGCATCGTTTTTCCCAAGTGCTGTCCCAGCCACTGTCTTATAAGCACCCACCATGGCCGGGGCTGTGCTAGATGCTCCAGGGACAGCATCTGAGTCTGCTCCGCGAGGTATGGGAAGAGTGAGGCTCAGAGAGGAGGAGCCGCTTGCCCGAGTCCTCACAGTGGACGAGAGACCCGGGGTCTTGCTGATTTCCAGAGCCTGTGCACCTTCATGTCAGCGCAATGACACGTTATCATCCCATGGCGGGGTCTCACAGACTCTTCAGCGGTGGATTCCTGGATGTCCCCTCCCTGAAAGATCCAGGCCAGATGCAGCCCCTGACCAGTTCCCAGCTGATGGGAGAGGCAGGACAGGCAGCCAGGAACCTCATCACTCATGCAGGTGGGCCCTGGAATGCTCCCCACTGACCCCAACATCTCCTGGGGGCTCACCGTGCACTGGGGTGTCCTAAGGCTCCACAGGGGTGAACCTTCTCAAAGCCCCACCAGGTAGGAACTGTCACCATCTGCATTTTAGTCATGAGCCACCTGGGTCTCAGAGACCCAGTCATGCGCCCAGTGCCACAGCACGAGCAGGGCCAGGGCTCTTCCCACGGCATTGCCCAGCAGGTAGGAACAACGTGCCTGGAAGCACAGAAGATATGCAGCCCCACGGAGGACCCCCCAACCCCTGTGCTGCTGGCAACAGGCCCGTGCGCCAAACAAGTCCACTAAAGACCAGGCGGGCGGGTCAGTGAGCTGCCCTCTGCTGGTAGACCGTGGAGCTGGGTTTTCCACCCAGGGCTGTGTCTCTGGGCCTTTGTTCATCCTTTCCCTGCACTGGCCGGAGAACTCCTTAGTGGCAGGGAGGAGGTGATCAGAAACACCACAACAAAAAGGAGCTTCCCAGGAATCCTCGGGTTTGAGGGGGCAGGCGTCTGTTTAGTTTATGAAGTCCCGGCTGTTGGAGGGCTTCGCTGTCAGCCTCCGTCCCCGATTATGGCGATGCGCAGCCACCGCTGAGTGACGGTCTAAGCCTCTCCATCCCCAGAGCTCCATCCCAGGGATGAGAGGCTGGGGCATGTCGACATCTGTATCTGTCAGGCGACCAGTCCCCACGCGCTCCCCGTCTGCTCAGAGATGCCTCCGGCCCGATGCGGCCCAGGAACCTGCCTGCAGCTCCTGGGTCCCTTCCCTGAAAGCCTCAAAGATAAATGGAAATGGGGAGCCCCCCATGCGGCCAGGAGTTGCCTGGTGACGTGCTGTGAAGGGACTAGAGTGGAGACATGGGGAGAGAACACCCCCCCCACCCCCCACCACCCCCGAGAGGCCGGGTGGAATGAGTGACCGGCCACCTGTACAAGCAGAAGGGGTCCCAGGCCCCCACCCTCAGGCCCTCACAGGTGCTAAAAGTCCCAGCACAAATGCCACCACCTCCAGGAGTGCAGGGGTGTTCTTGTCCTGTACCACCTGCTCCCGGCCTGTGGGAGGGCACACTGCCAGCCATGCGCAGAGGCATCCCCAGGGAACAGGTGGCACGCCAGCCTGCCTGCACCCTGCCTTCGGGTGTGGATGCCATGTCCTCCCTGAGGTTCCCTTTCAGCCGCGCACACACCTGGGAAGGGGCCACTTCCGCCCACGAGCCCTTTCCCAGCAGGACAGGGCGGCTCCCAGGCACCAGGCGAGCTGCAGATGGAAAGACACCTGGTGTATCTTACCTGCTTCCCCTCGAGGCTCTGCTCACCTCCCCGTTGCAGGCCACCCTGTTCTACCTGATCACAGGTGCCCGCCCCTGCTGTGCCTCCCGTGCCTTCCACCGCAGCCACCAATGAGTGGCGCCTCCACATCTACAGTCACTGCCGTGGGCTCTGCCAGCACCCAAACGCATTCATGAAGAAGTCTCTCTCTGCCTCTCTCCCCCCGCCCCCCACCCCACTCCACCTGGACCGTCTTCCTGTTCTCTCTTCCCCCCTCTCTGCCTTAATCCCACATCACCCCCTTTTCCTCCCTCCCTGCTTCCCTCCACCCCTTACCTTCCCCCCACCTCTCTTGGCCATTTCTCTGCCACCTGCTTCCCTTCCCACTTGGCCCCCAAACCTCTCCTCTTCCCACCTGGCCATTTTTTCCCAGGAGTGCTACCTGGCCACACTTCTCACCCCCTGTCCACCATCAGCTGCAGGAACTCCAGCGCTGGGCAGCACCACCGGCTACGGGCATCCCTCCCCTCGCAGGCCCTGCCCTCAGCCCTGCAGGACATGTCTGAGCACTCCGTGTGCTGGGGACTGGACAGTGCAGGTGGACACACCAGGAACAGGGGGGAATGGTGAGGATTCAACTCATGGAGACATGGAGGGCTCCTCTTCTCCCAGACAGCGAGCAGGGACCAGCAGAGCGGAGGCCGGGGGAGGAGGCGGAGGTGGCCTGTGGGGGAACCTCTCCTCCTGGCCCACGCGGGTCTGCCTCGCTCTTCCTCTCTCCATCTCTCTTCTTTCTGTCTCTCTGACTAGGAGTTCTTCTTGCTCTCTGTTTGTTTGTT
>NW_006300048.1:72848-83654 GCF_000327345.1 Myotis davidii | reverse complement strand
GATTTAGAATAACTCCTCAGCATTAACCACCACTCTGTGCAGAAACGTTATCTTAATTGAGCCGACTTGTTCACAGCCACTCAGCTGCCATAAATAATGGATGTCCAGATGGACTGTAAACCTGAAGCCCGAGCAATGCTGCGATGCAGTCGCCACCAGCCTCTCTCCTGCAGGGAGCCGGCCTGCTGTTAGTAATGCGTGGTCCAGGCCAACACGACAGACACCCAGGTCCCGCCAGGAGACTGTTATGCTGGGACCACAGTGGACTGTGGGGAGGAATTTGGGACGGGCCCACCCTCCGATCCTTTTAGGTGAGGGCAGCGCATGCCCCACAGAGAGGCATCCATGGCTCGGGTCTGGGCTCACCCCCCTGCCAATGATAATAATGATGTCACTGAAACACGGAACTGACCCACTCCCTCTCCCAGGAGCACTGTCTCTGATCTTCGGTTTGTGGCTTTGATCTGGGTCTGAATCCTGCCACCGGCCTTCTGCTCACCAGGTCCCTGATGACGGCACGGCACGTTCTCTGTGTACAGAGCAAGCTGCTGTTTAGAGTCAGAAACTACTTAACACACTTGAGCTGTTTGCAGAACCTCCCTCTGTTTGCACAGCCCGCTGGGCCTGCAGAAGGAGGGCTGTTTGCAGACGGAGGCTGTTGGCTACCTCCACCAGGGTTCACAGTCAAGGCCTTTGCTCCCACAGGGAGGGCCTCCCTCATCCCCAAATCCCAGTTCCCACTGGGCCCCTCCCTCTGGCTGCTCTGCCTGCCCAGTGTCTTCTACTCTGACCACGCATGCCAACAGTATGCCCACCCACTGTCCCCCTGACTCCCCTGTGTCCTGGCTGTGCTCAGAATTGCTCTCTAATAAGGGTCCTGAAAACTAGCCTCCGACCTCAAGGTTTCTGGGGTGAGGGTGTTCTGAGGGGACCCCTGCTGCTCACTGGTGCCTGGTGGGGGGTGTCCCCGATGCCCAGGGCTGTCCTCAAAGCTCTGGGCAGACACAGGTGTTGTAAATCTCGGCGTCCACTTTATCCTCAGGCCACCTTGTTGGTTTGCTCTGCACGCCTGCGGGTGGCCTATGGGAAGCAAGCGGTGGTTGCTCGGTGGTTTTTAACTTGAACAGCTTTGCTAATGTAGCTAAAGCCTGTTCAGCTTCCGTGTTGCTGGTACCCAAACGCTTTGGGCAAATCACTGTCGGGCCTCCTGGTTCTCGCCCCAACAGGTCGGGCTGGACGCACACGGTCATTGGGATCTTTGAGGTCCTCGCAGGTCAGGGATGGCCAAGCTAAGCCTTTGACAGGGTGGCCTTTCCTTAGAGGCCCCTTGGTGCCCACAGACTCATTTCATCACAGACAGGTTTTGAAATCGCCACCATAGAGACCAGTGATGCTACTAATGACATCAGCACCCATGCCACCTGAGGGAGGGCCGCTCACAAGCTTTGTGCACAGGTGGTCCTGAAACGGGCGAGGAGCCGAGCTGCAGAGATGTGCGGTGTCTTCGCCAGGCATCTGACTCCACATCGGGCCTTCTCCCTCTGCACGAGCTTCTCAGCTCCTTAGGGGACTTCAGCTCCAGCAACGCCCTGCAGTCATTTGCAAACCCGGAGGGTGTGTGCACTGCTCCTCCTGGAGCGGGTCCAGCATGTTCAGGAGACGCTCACAGGGCGCAGAGATGCCAGGGAGCCCTGGGGCGCACCATGCTGTCTCCCACAGGCAGCCCACAGAACCAGCCTCCCCTCATCCACTTTGCTCCAAATCAGGTGTTTATGGAGCAGCAGGAGGTGCAGGCACTGTTTTAGGCCCTCCGGGGAGGAGGGGGCGATGAGCAGGGCAGACAAGGTGCCTGTCCGCGTGGGGCGTTCATCCTTGTGGAGGAGGAGACAGGCAACGGCGTGAAAATAAAATAAATGCAAAGGAAAATGTTTCATTGTGAGAAGTGATATGAGGGAAATAAATAAAATGAGGGGACTCAGAGAGAGTGGGGTGGGGGTGGAGAAAGTGACTGAAAGAGGATCTCCCTCCTCTGTTAGACTAGCAGCTCCATGAGGCAGGGCTGTGTCTCCCCCATCAGACTTGGAGATCTGAAAAAGAAGAGGCCGTAAGTTCTCCAACTGGGTCTAGCACGTGACATAGCAGGTAAGCATGTGTGGCAACTCAGTGGTCTTAACAAGTTCTTTAATTTGGAGGTTGTTCACTTAGTTATTTAACAAAGGCCTTCTCACTACTGCATCTGCGGCCTCAAAACCCTGCTCTCCGCCCTCCCCACCTTTCAAAAAACAGTTGCATCTCTTTTCAGTCCTTATAATTTCTTTCCCAGCATTATATTCTCAGAACAAAGACATATGTGCCAGTGCCAGCCAGCTCACCCTCCTCTGCTTCCCACCTCCTCTGCCTCTGGCCCAGCAACCCCTCCTCCCACCCAGGGCTCCAGGTTTCAGAAAGCTCCAGCCGCCTGGCCCATTTCCCTTCACAGCTGAGCATATAACCAAAATTGGCTGTTGTAATGGCAACTAAACGATGCCCTAATACCCAGATCAATCTTCCTGTGAAGTAACTCATTATTCAGGCTCCAATTGCAGGGGATGGAATTAAGACAGGAACAGTTAAGGAGAAACTGTAGCCTCAGGTAGCATTGGGGAATGCAGGGTGAGTGTAGGGAGTGAGTGGGGGCGAGGGGGCGGGGAGACACAGGGGAGTGGGGCTGAGCTGCAAGGAGAGCTGCAGGCTAGGTTTTGGGGGAGGGGTATAGAATCAAGATATCCTCCCCCCTTCTTTTAGAAGAGAGGAGGCTGGATGGGGCACCACCTTTGCAGTGAAAACAGGCAAAGCCAGCAACAAGCCATAGGTTCCAACAGGAGTACCCTCGCTCCTGTTGGCCGAGCCGAGGCCACGACATATGGCTCCGAGCAGGGACAAGGGCCCAGGCCACCAGGGCCCTGGGATGAGGCTTAATCCCGGAGAATGGCCCCTACACCTCTAAACATCACTCCCTGGAGAACAGTGACAATGGCCTTTACACACACCAGAGCGAGTAGAGAGAGGGAAGGGAGAAGGAGGAGAGGTGACAGTAAGACTGTGCCAACGTGAGCAGTGGGACGAGGCCTCCTCCGGGGACCATGGCCCTGTTCCCCACTGCCCTGTGCTCTTATGTTGATGCGCAGTTCAGGAGGGGCTCCACAAACAGAGAATGGGTGCTGTCCCAGCAACTCTTCCCTCCCAATGTGTCACTCATTCATTCATTCATTCATTCAATCCAGTGACAGTCCAGGGCCTCCCAGTCTCCACAAGTCTGCCTTGGGAATGCTGCCGGGAAAGAATGCTGGCGTGAGAGTCGGGAAGTGCAGGTTCTAACCCACCCCTGGGACAAGCTGGCTCAGACTGGGAGGCAGCCTCCCCTGTTCCTGGACTTTGGCCTCCTTATCTGAAAGCGAGGAGGTAGGAGTAGAGCGGGGACAGCAAGGGTCCCACCCAGCCCTGACTCTGGGGGGTCCTTCAGTCCCAGCGTGGGAGGCCTCCTCTCAGGCCTGGGCCGTGCAGGAGCTTAGAGCCGGCGGCAGTGTGCTGTGCGGGAAGCCGGGGAAGGGTGTGGGGCCAGTTTGAAGGCTGGAGGGGGAAAGTGGTTGAAAGAAAGAAAGACAGAGAGTGTATGTGTATGAGAGAGAAAGAGAGGTGGAGGGAACAGAGTGAGAGAGGGAGAGAGGAACAGCCCGCCTGAGACAGAGGGAGCAGAGCCAGCGCCCTGGAGCTGGGAGGGGAGAGGAGGAGGCCCACCTGCAGGAGGAGGAGGAGGCAGTGCATCTGCCCAGCTGCCCCACACCCTCCTGCTGGAGTGCCTGCCATGCCGGGCAGCGGCCTCAGCCGGGAATAAACCGCTAAGATAGGCCCTCCCTGCCACCGAGGAACTAATGACCACGCGGCCTGTGAAAGTGAGCAGAATGACACCATGCTGGCCGTGCCAGAGGTTCTGTGCCAGGGATCTTCACCCGAAATCCATGAAAAATAGTAACAGCTAACACTTACTTAGGCCCTTGCTCACTTAATCGTCACCATAACCCTCCCAGGTGGGTATAAATTATAATCTCTTGTATAGGTGGGGAAACTGAGGCATGGGAGGGAGGTTGAGCAATTCTCCCAAGGCCATGCTGTCCGTCAACAAGTGGCGGGGGCAGGATCTGAACGAGAGCAGTGGGGTCTTAGAGCCGGTGCTTTCGCATCCATCGCCCTCTATGGACACACTAAGAAGCTGGGTATAGAAGATGGGAGCAGCCTGCCTCCAGCCCCAGGCAGGTAGCAGCAGCTCCCTCCTACCAGGCAGCTTCCCCCCTAAAGAGGGTTGATTCTCCCCTACTCCGCTTGGTGTGATAATGAGGAGTCCGGTGCCATATAAACACATGTGCCTCGCAAGGAGAGAAGGGGACAGGGCTTACCGCCAGGACCAGCCACGGCAGGCCTGGAAAGCACCCAGGCTTTCTCTGATGTTGTCCGAGTTCTCTCAGTGGCAGTGGAGCGTGGGTTGAGTCGTGCCTGCGGACTAATAATTAATTCTCTCTGCAACTCAGCCTTTTCACCTGGTAAGTGAGCCGATTGAATGATATCCACACACTCCCGTTTCTGTGTCCCATTTTCCCCCCGTCCTCCATTCCTATCCGTGCCACATCCATAAACGTCGTATCAGAAACTGATGCAGGCAGAGGGCTTGGCAGGCAAGCAGTTCCCATCAGGCAGAAGAAGAAACAGGTAAATGGCTGTGTCTTCGTCAATTAGGCATCAGTTTGCCTACTTGTGTCTGAAAGATACAACGTAGCAGTACAGTGGGGCCTTGACTTACGAGTTTAATTCGTTCCGAGACCGAGCTCGTTAAGGAGCTTGTTAACTCAAATTACTCTATCAACTCAATGCAAAAAATCAGCAGAGAGACAGCTGGCATCTCAAAAAACTCGTTAGTTGGGACATTCGTAAGTCAAGGCCCCACTGTAGCTAAAACAGGATGGAAATTACTGCTGGTGTAAAAGAAATTCAGGGATGAGCCAACCACACAACAGGGTGGATCTTCAGTGTCAGGGACCTGGGATCCTTCCATCTGTGTTCCCCTCTATTCAGCATGAGGCTGCCCCTCATGGTGCAAAACACCTGCTGAGCTCCAGCCTTTGCATCTACATTCCAACTAGTGATATGAGAAAAGAGATTAGGAAAACCATGTCTTCTCCTGTTTAGAAAGGCTTCACAGATGTCCCACACCATGCCCTCACTTAGCTCTCATTGGACAGAAACTAGTCATATGGACATGCTTAGCTACAAGGCAGCCTGGGAAATATTATTTTTTTTAATATATTTTATTGATTTTTGTACAGAGATGAAGGGAGAGAGATAGAGAGAAACATCGATCAGCTGCCTCCTGCACACCTCCCACTGGGGATGTGCCCACAACCAAGGTACATGCCCTTGATCGGAATCGAACCTGGGACCTTTCAGTTTGCAGGCCAACGCTCCATCCACTGAGCCAAACCAGTTACGGCATGGGAAATATTATTTTATATGTAAACTGAGTTTTAAGCCCAGTGCTCAGTTAAGGATTTTGCTGCTACAAAAGAGGGTTAGGTAGAGTGGATGTTTTGCAGACACATAACAGTCCTTGCCATCTTTTCTAGACTTTAAAGGGGCTGATATCCAGGACGATGGAGATTGTCACCCAGGGGTCTGTCACAGAGGGTGGGCCTTGCATAAGCTTTCAGCGACAGGTGTCTAAGGCTCTAGAATTGTCCAGACTCAGGGAAATAGGAGATGTGGTCCATGGCATGAGGCAGGAACTCGAAGATCCTCACATGACAGCTGCGTTACCCAACCAGGACCCTCCGGCTTCCTGTGTCCCAGGCAGGAGCACCCCACCTGAGGTGTGGGGCCTGAGGCAGGTCCAAACCTGTCGGGACCAAGTTCCTCAGCTTTGAGGTTTAGGGGCAGGTGCCCGGGCACCAGGCACGAGGCCTGGGAGGAAGGGAGGAGAGAATATGTCAGGCGCTTGGACCAAGGACAGAAAAGTCTGGACTTCTTGTCAGGAGCTGAGGATTCACACCCCGGGTGGGTCCCACGGGAGGCACAGCTGGGCCACCCTTGGGGACCAGCCGGGGAGGAGAGTCCTGGAAGCTGGCCGGGAGCAAGCGCCCCTGCAATGGAAATGGTATTCTAAACAGAAAAGGCTTAGGAGGCAAAACAAAGCTCTTCCACTGAATAAATGTTCTGCGTTAAAGCAGCCAGAGCAGCGATGAATTAAACATCAGGTCTGAATGGAGGGAAATGCCATGATTTATAATTGCTTCAGGCAGGAGGCAGCCTGGGGGCCAGGCAGAAGCTCCACCAGGGACCCAGTTTCCCCACCGAGCTGCAGAGGCACCGAGAAGAGGTGTGGGCTGCCTCCAGGGTGGGGAGGCTGGACTGGGGTCCTCTAGAAAGGGGGGGTCAGTCTGGGGAGATGAAAAGAACGTGCCCAGCAGCCGGAGGCCCCGCTGGTAGTCTAAGCTCCCTGTGACCTCGGCTAAGTCACTGGGCATCCCTGGCTTCCTTCCCCGTCCGCCCGGGGGGTAATAACACCCGCCTCGTCTTGCTGGGTTCTTGGGAGGATAAAGGGAGACGATGGATGATGAAGGGTTTTGCAAATGTAATGCGCTGCCGCTGCTTCCTGGTCTCAGCATCCCCGTGAAACAGCGGTGATGCTAATGCTGAGCTCCGGAGACTTCTCGAAGGTGATCGGTCTTCGGGAAGACAGAGGGGGGTGGGAATAGCACACGATGCATCGGTGCTCAGAGATGCCGCTCCGCTCCCGAGGTGCCCGGCGGCACAGCGCCAGGTCAGAGGGGCTCACACTCCTGCAGGCAGCGTGGGGTCCTGGGGGCCTGGCTGGGAGTCCCAGCTCACCTGTGTGTTAGCATGTGACCAAAGGCAAGGCAGGTAACTTCTCTGCACCCCAGTTTATTCCTCCATACATTCAACTCAGTCGTGAAACCGCACCTCAGAGCGTCCTTGGGAAGATTAAATGAGTTCACACCAGTAAAACACGCGCAGTGGTGCCTGGCACATGGAAACTTCCCTGTAATTGCCAGCTCTTCTCATGTTTCTAATACTGAGCGCACCAACGGAAAGGAAGCCAGGGGCTGGCGTCACAGGCCCCGGGGCACCGCCAAGGCCTTGCTCTCCACGGAGCTCTGCACAGGACTCCGCTGGGGGTCTCGTTGGGCTCAGACTCCCAGTCAGCCGGTCCGGGGCGGGGCCTGAGATTCTGCATTTCTAACCAGCTCCCAGGGGAGGAGGGGGACACATGTTGCACAGCAGGCGGCGAATGGAGGCTGCTGACGGAATCCCAGGGCACCTGCCTTCCTGGCCCATGTTTGGCTGTTTCAGGAGGCTGGTGGGTCAGAGGTTGCGCTGCTGCGCTCTGTCCCCACTCCCCCCTGAGGGAGCCGCTGCCCAAAGCTGCCAGCCCAGGAAGGCATCAGCGACACACAAGAGGGATGAGCCTTCATCTTCAACTGACAGGACTTTCTCAGCTGCCCTGCTGCGACATTCCTGATCTATTGAAAATGACACAGAAATCCATCCCTAAAAATTCCCAGCAGCTAATGATGGTGCTGAGGCTGCTGGGAGAAAAATGGTGAGTGGGTGGAGTAACTGCGGCAGCTCCGCTGGACATCCCAGTTCCTGTGGGGCTGACAAGCCAGTCCCTGGGGACTGTGTGCCCGGGGTGATCTACCTTCCCTGAGCCAGACTTCCTCTAAGATAAATGGGGATCACAGCAGACCCCGCTTTATAGAGCAATATGTATGGGTATGAAAAATTATCCAAGATTGGCTGCTAAGAAAGCAAATACCAGAAAAGCTTGAGTCTGCGCTGTAAAATGTACAATAATATATATTTACACATTCATGGGAAAGTCTAGAGGAATATATACCAACCTGCTAACAGGACTTACCTTGAGAAGGGAGAGGTATGATGATGAGGGGCTTTTACTGTCAATGTTGTGAGTTTCTATAGTTTGATTCTAAAATAATGAGCATGCACTATTTTTGTCATAAGAACATCCATCAAGTTTTTTTTGCTTAAAAATGGCTAGTGCCAGCCAAATAGGCCATGTGGAAAGAGAGCGTTGGGCAAGGCCCCTCACCCAGCCAGCACCGACTGGGGACCTGGGGTCAGGGGCCTGCGGGAGAGCCTCACCTTCACTCACTAGCTGCGCAGCTTGAGCAGGTCCCTGTACCTCCCTGAGCCCTGGGATCCTCATCAGCAAATGGGGATGATAGTGGTACCTGAACCAGGAGGTCAGCATCCTGAGCACCAGAGAGGACTGAGGGGCAGCCTCGCCCCCAGAAAGGAGGAGGGGGAGGAAGGCAGTGACATGGGAGGCCTGAGATCCCCGCTGGGCTTCTTAGGGTCACAGTGGAGGGTTCCTCCAACCAGCAAGGAGAGGAGCAGGGCCTATTGCTGAAAGTATGACCCAGCTCTAATCAACCTGCTTCCCAGTCTGAAAACCTTCATGCCTCTGAGCATCTGTTCCTGCTGTTCCTGCTCCCTTGGATGGCCTTCCTCCGCCATCTGACTGCTTCTTGCTCACCCATCAAGACTTGGCTCCCGGACTCATCCCTGAGCCCCTGCTGTAGCTGGAGGTCAGGGGCCCCTACTGGGCGTCCCTCGGCGGCTACATTTTTCTACTTACCCGCGCTCAGCCTACCGCCTCACAAGGACCTGTTTTCTTGTCCATTTCCCACTGAAGACAGAACAGGGCAGTTATGGGTCTTATTCACCTTCGAATCTCTGGCATCTGGCACAGCGCCCAGCACCTATTTTTATCTGTCTTTAAGCTTTGGTACACCTTTTGTTGTAAGCCCCTTAGATTATCTGGGATTTCCTAGTTGATTCCTTTCTGCCAAGGCAATCAGATCTATGAGGAAGGGATATAGAAAGGTCAGGGGTGTTGGGGTGGTGGAGAGGGCATGGTGCCCTCTAACGTCCAGGTCAGGGTGGCTGCAGGAAATACGCCAGGAGAAAGAGGGCAGGGGCCAGGTGGGACTCAGGAAGACCAATGCCCAACCCTAGGAGTAAGTATATGAGTGACTGCATGAGTCTCCCCATCCCAGCTGGGAGCAGGCCTCCTCCATGGACCCACATGGGGCTGTGGCTGGCTTAAAAGTATTAGAAAAACAAGAGGAGGCCCAGAGACTGCCCTCTGGTGAGGAGAAGGAGTTAGCCGCGTGGAGGTGCCCCAGGGCACCTTAGAGCTGGAGGATGGACAGGGAGATCTGGAAATGGGTGACCTGGGAGGGGACACCCGTGCATGTCTCCTGCTCAGACGTGGACGTAGCCTGAGAATAGACAGGCCCCTCAGCTAGGCGACAGACCGGTTTCTTCTAGAAGGGAAATCGTATTTGAAAGCCTCTTGCTCCTCGCAGCATCCTTCCAGTCCTGACATCCTGGGATGCAGGAGGCTCCCTTCGGGAAAGTCCGTTCCAGGGCTGGTGTCAACAGCTGTACCGACAAAAGACATTTCCTAGGGACATGGCCACAC
The DNA here is from genome assembly GCF_000327345.1 of Myotis davidii. Lineage (NCBI taxonomy): Eukaryota > Metazoa > Chordata > Mammalia > Chiroptera > Vespertilionidae > Myotis > Myotis davidii. The sequence goes on along the minus strand of NW_006300048.1, from coordinate 74,098 downwards.
AGGAAGTAACTGAGGGAAAAGTGTAAAATGTCAAATTCCCGAAACACTGCTCTTCCCCAGGCCGTGTGAGGCACTCCCCGCCCACAGAAGTCATCTGGGCCAGCGCCTGCCTCAGACCCACACACCAGAGCAGGCGGGCACTGGCCAGTCCCCTCCCTTTCTTGTCACATGACACCGGGGACATTATCAGAGGCCTCTGCCTACCTCTGAGTCCTCACCCTTCCCAGTCGCCCTTTGTGCCTGGCCCTTTGTGGGAGCAAGGAGGGCCCCTCGGGCCTCCTGAGAATATGGACAGCCAAGGGAAAGGCGGGGTCAACAGAAGCCAGACTGCCTCCTCCAGCGTCTCACTCCCTTTCAATAGCGTTTCCTCGCCTGGAGTCTAACTTAAGTCTTTCTTGCTGTTGTATAAAACCATGTCCACTAGATCTGTCCCCCTCCCCTCCCCACTTCCTCCCTAAGATAAAGAGGTTCTCATTAGCATCCCCCTGCCTCCGTCAGCCTCATTTAACTCCCACCTCCCTTAGGTTTTCCTGCAGGTTCTTCCCACCCCAACCCCTGCCCACCCCAACTTTTCATCACTTGTCCCATTGGCTCTGATTGCTCTCTGGAACCTCCAAACCTTTCTTAAATGTGACAGTTAAAATAAGATGCCAGAAGAAGGCCCAGTGCAGGGATGGCCCCACCCTGGTTTGCGTGTGCAGATGGTGCAAGGGGCCCTGCACTGAGGGTATCAGGCTTGTGGTCCCGCACAATCCTGGGTCCCCTTGGGATTTCTCCCACCTCCTCCTGGATTGGCGGGGCTTGTGTTTAACTCCTAAAGCCTCACCTTATATTTCACCCATCCTAATCCATCATTTTTTTAATCCAGTAATTTTCAATCTTTTCATCTCATGGCACACATCAACTAATTACCAAAATTGGCGGCACACACACATAAACACACACACATATATTTGTCCATCTGAGAGAAAAAAAATAGTTATAATTTTGACTCATTCACACTAGGTGGCTATTGTTGTGTTGGCCGTTATCATTTTTTATTTGACAATCTAAGGGAAAAGGGATCAGTGCCCCTGACTAAGTAGTCAGGTATTGGTTGTTTTAACAATTCTTGTGGCACACTGGTTGAAAACTACTGTTCCAAACCATCAGCTTCTCCTGAAATATATTCCTACTCCGGGATCTGGTCCTAAGATGCTTCAACTGCTCTTGGTTTATATGTGTGCTCATTCAGTCACCTATTTAGGCCA
>NW_006300048.1:64943-72831 GCF_000327345.1 Myotis davidii | reverse complement strand
CTAGTTCAGGATCTGCCAGGCGTGAGGCAGTCCAGACTTCATGCAGAGTCTCAGCAAGCAACCCTAAAGAGGGACTGGCCTGCCCAGGACACTGAAAGGATGTAAGAGGGAAGGTAACGCTTTCTGGGAGAAATCTTATAGCAAATAGCAATTGCATTTTGGGATACCAGGTATGCTGTGGTTAAAAACAAAACAGAACGAAACAAAAACAAGCATACAAACAGCCCTCCAGGTCTCAGCATTTAGTGCTTCCTTTGTACACGTAAATTTCCGTGTAGGCTGTGTGACTCCGGGGCAGCCATCCTCGGGCAGTCAGCCTAGGCCTTGGCTCAAACCCAAACCAGTGGTGGCATCTTGGCTAACGGGCCTCAGGCTCCGTAGGGTGGTCTGGGGGCCCCATGCTGTTTGTCTTGGGCCCATTGTCTTCCCCTGCTCTGCATCTCAGGGGTCTGGTCCCTGCAAGGACTTTACCCAGACTCCACGTCAGCCGGTTCCCTGTCCTTGGAGGGTCAGGGTCAGGGAGGAGGCAGCAGGGTGTCAGCCCCCGTCTGCCTGCCTGGAGCCTGCTCTAGAGGCTGCCATGGCCCCTGCCATTTGGCTCTTGGCTCCTCCCACATCCGTGTGACCGGTCTTGAACCACACTATGGGCTTGAATTGATTTCTGTTTCCCATGTACATCTGGACTGATACCCCTTCTACTTGGCATAGGGTGAGGGATGGGGGTGGGGCACAGGGGGCGGAGGGAGGGTGTGGGTGTTCAGTGAGGTAGAGAACATGAGACACAGAAATCAGGTACGAGTCATGGTCTCCTCATTCCCTCTCATCGTGGTCTTCGATACATATATTCGCGCTCCCCAGGGCGGTGTCCTTTAAATTGATCCTTGAAGGTGGGACAGGGGTTACTCATGCTCAGATATCCTCCCGCTTGTCCTGAGACCAAGGAGAAAATAGGCAGAGCTGAGACCTCCGAGTCAGAACAAAGTCGTTCAAGAGCCTCCTGCAGGCCGGACCAGTGTCGCCCATCCATCCCAAGCCCTCTGCTGGGAAAGCTGTGGGGGAGATGGCCGGCCGGGCAGAGCCTGGCCACTTCACATAAATCACCCCCGGAAAGCGACCGGCCTCTCAGCCAAGGCGACAGGCTGCCCTCTGTCATCCATCCCGGCCCTGCTCACAGCGGCCCCGGGCAGCAGCAGCCCACCAAGTTGAACGAGTTGAAGAACGGCCCTGGCTCCGCAGCGGGAGATAAATCCAATCAGAAACCACGGGATGAACAAGCCGCCCTGGGGAGCCGGGCTCTGCTTCCCAGGAGGCGATTAAATTCCAGGCCAGCCAGCTCCATCTTGGAAAGGCAGGGCCAGCGCTCTCAACTCACACAACATTAGAAGCCAGGGAATTCAGCGTGAGAACCAGAACTTCAAAACTGCAAGGGACTTCCTGGTGGCCCCCACCCTGGCTGCACGTTGGCATGGCCTGCGGTGCCTTTTATAACGAGGAAGGACAGGCTCCCCGCTGCCCAGGCCGCTAACTCAGCAAGGCTGGCTGCGGGCCTGCTGCCAGGGCTCTGACCCCCTCCCTCCAGGGCTCCAGCCCCACTGACAGGAACCCGGGGCTCTGAGGCGATGGCCAAGGGTTCCTCAGTAGCACCAAAGAAATCAAGGCAGTGAAGCCCGCCCCCTCCCCCCATACATCTTTCCCCTCCTTCTGGCCCCTGCCGCTGTGCGCCGGCCAGTGATCGGTAAGAGACCCACCCACATGAACACAAAATCTCGGGAGCCAGTGACCATGTCAACTTTGAGGACTTTTTTTGTGAGCCCATGTGCTCGAGCTTATGTTTTTGCATTGTTTCTGGTACAAATTTAATTGAAGGTAGTATTTCTAGGCAACTTAAGCTTTTGGGTAAGAAAATCAGCTGTTCCCTCAAATCTTCTGTAGAACAATGTGGGTTTGGCGTAAAGGAGACTCCATCTCTTGATGACCCTCAAGGTGTCCATCACTCAGGTGGTCCGGCCACCATCACCCCTTGCCAGGGGGCAAGACCACAAATCCCAGAACTAGGCTGGCTGGAGTGACTGCCAACCCCGCTGCTAACTAGGCGTGTGGCCCTGAGTAAGGCAATTTACCTGCCTGTGCCTTAGTTTCCTCACATGGGGAGCGGGGATAATAAATAGTACCCACCTCGTGTGCTGTTCTGAGGACTAACTAAGTCTGGATATTTAAAGGCGTCAGCAGCACCTGGCGCTCAGTAATGCTGTTAGGCACATGGAAGACTCGGCGGGGGTGTGGGGTGGGAGTTGGGATCTTTAAAGAGGATGCTTTTGTCACAGGAATAGTCCTTTGTGCATTTTTTGAACTTTTTTTTTTTTAAATCCTCACCCAAGGATATTTTTCCCATTGAGTTTTAGAGAGAGTGGGGGGTGGGGAAGAGAGGGTAAGAGGAAGATAGAAACATCGATGAGAGAGAGACACATGGATTGGTTGCCTCCCATTTGTGCCCCAACCAGGACCAGGAATCAAACCTGCAACCCTTGACTGGGTATCAAACCCTTCAGTCCATGGGCCGGTGCTCTAACCACTGAGTAACCAGCCAGGACATAGACTTAATTGTTTTAGAGAAGTTTTAGGTTCAGCGCAAAATTGAGAGGAAGGTTCAGAGATTTCTCACACACCCCGCCCCCCACACATGCATAACCTCCCCACTCGCCTCCCATTATCAACATCTCCACCACAGTGAAACGGTTGTTGCAGCCGATGAACCTACACTGACACATCAGAATCACCCGAAGGCCACAGTTTCCATTAGGGTTCACTCTGGGTGTACATCCCATGGGTTTGGACAATTGTATAAGGACACGTATCCATCCTTGTAGTATCATACGGAGAATTTTCACTGCCTTACAAATCCTCTGTGCTCGGCCTCGTCAGCCCTCCCTCCCCACACCCTGACAACCACTGATCTTTTTACTGTCTCCATAGCTGTGCCTTTTCCAGTATGTCATATATTTTAGAATCATTCAGTAGGTAGACATTTTATACCGGCTTCTTTAATATGCATTTAAGGTTATCCGATGTCTTTTCATTGCTTGATGGCTCATTTCTTTTTAGCACTGAATGCTATTCCATTGTCCGGATGTAACAGTTTACTTATCCACTCACCTACTGAAGGACATCTTGGTAGCTTCCAAGTTTTGGCACTTATGACTAAAGCTGCTATAAACATTCATGTGCAGGTTTTTATGGAGATGCAAATTTTCAGCTCATTTGGGTGACTAGCAAGGAGTGTGATTGCTGGATTGTATGGTAGGAATCTGTCAAGCTTTATACAGTGGTTCTCAACCTTCCTAATGCCGAGACCCTTTAATACAGTTCCTCATGTTGTGGTGACCCCCAATTTTATTGTTACAAATTGAACATAATTAAAGCATAGTGATTAATCACAAAAACAATATGTCATTATATATGTGTTTTCTGATGGTCTTAGGCGACCCCTGTGAAAGGGTCATTCGACCCACAAAGGGGTCGCGACCCACAGGTTGAGAACCGCTGCTTTATGCGATGCCACCACGCTGTCTCCCAAAGCGGCTGGGCCATTTTGCATTCCCACCGGCCATGGGTGAGCGTTCCTGTCGCTCCACATCCTCACTGGCATTTGGCGCTATCAGTGTTCCGGGCTTTGGCCCTTCTGAGGGGTGTGTAATGGTGCCTCGCTGCTGTTTTCACTTGTTTCCCTGGGGACCCAAGATGTAGAGCACCTTTTTGTGTGCTGGTTTGCCGTCTACCCATCTTCTTTGGTGAGGTGTCTGTGAGGGCCTTTGGCCATTTACACAGGTTGGATGTGTTCTTATTGTTGGGCTTTAAGAGGTTTTGTGTGTTTTGGATGACCTTTACCAGGTGTGTCTTTCACAAGTATTTTCTCACGGTCTATGGCTCATTTTCTTACTTTCTTGGCTTAATTTTTTAGTCACACAATAACCCCTGAGTCATTTGCCTTTTAAAAGTCAAATCATAGAGCACAGCCAGTGGGCTCAGTGACTGAGCTTTGACCTATGAACCAGGAAGGCATGGTTCAATTCCCGGTCAAGGGCACATGCCCGGGTCATGGGCTCGATCCCCAGTAGGAGGCTTGCAGGAGGCAGCCAATCAATGATTCTCTTATCATTGATGTTTCTATTTCGCTATCCCTCTCCCTTCCTCTATGAAATCAACAAAAAAATATTTTAAAAAAGAATTAAAAAGTAATGGTCCCTCTTTAAGAGCCACCCACCCAATGGCACTTCTCCCCAGAGAGATGCTCACTGCTCTCTGAGCCCTGTGAGTGCTGCAACGTCTTTTCCTAGGAATAGAGTCCTTGTTACCTGTGGTCCTCAGGACCCTATTCCCGCCCCTCAGGAGTGGGGCCCTCGTGGATGCTAGGAATGAGGAGGGACCAAGCAAAAGGGGAAAGTCAGCCTGACACTCAGAGGAAATGAAATCCTCAGGCCCCCGGACCTGTGAGTCAGACTCTCGGGGGCAGCATCTGAGTTTCAGTAAGTTCTCCAGGCAGGGGGTTCTGATGAACTGCTGCCCTAGAAGAACGAATCCCTTGACACTCACTCCTGAGTCTCCCTGCTCTTCTTCCAGGAAACCAAGAAGGGCTGCCCACAAAATGCCCCGAGCTGCCCAGGGCAGGGGATGCCGCAGACCCTGAGCTCAGCAGCAGGGTCGGTGAGTGCAGGAATGGACGGTGCAGAGCTGCCCACTGGGAGAGGGTGGCATGGAGACCGGTGGGTGGTTCTGGCACCAGAACCCCTGCATTTTAGCTGCTCCCACGGCAGGCCTGACCTTTCCCGGGGAGACCTGTTTCAGCCCCTTCACTTCACTTCAGGAAAGTGTCACTGCAAACTGCTTAGCTGATTCCTCAGGAGGACGTGGCAAAGTGCACACACCATCCATAATGAATGAGCCGTTTCCTGTGCGAGTCAGGTGGGAGTTGGGGCAGATTAGCCCCGTAATGGAGTTAAAGTCAAGCTCATTCATTTGCACGATGATTGGGAAGTCAGAGTCCCCCACGGGCTGCCTGTCGGAAGGCGGCGGGTTGATCCCATGGCTGAGAATGTGTGCTGCAGGCGTGCATGCCCGGGCTCCTTCATGCGTGTGTAAGTATAGTTGCATGTAGACATTTTTAGGATAAAAGGAGGAATCTGAGTGCCTTGTTCCAGAGCCTGGGACTTGACTTGGTCCAGGCGTGGCTGGGACCCCTCTGCTTCCTGCTTTCTGGCCCTGACCCCTCACCTGGTGGGTGGGTGGGTGTGGGGAGCTCTGCCACCTTCTCAATGGGAACTAATGCTTTATTCTTGCCAGGTTCACCTATTCTGGATTCTCACAGGTAAGATCACGAGAGCCATCATCTCTCACTAAACTCCCTTCTTCCTCCCAGGAACCTGTCTGATCCCTGGCGACTGACCAGGGTGAAAGGCAGGGACCCCCGGAGCTCTGCCCTGCCCCTGGGTCACCCTCCCCAGAGTCCTGCCTGTCATTACTGGTGCTACCTGGATGGCCTATGGAGCATTGGGGCTCCTTGCAGACTGTTCCCCAGTCAACCACCTTTTCTTTCATTCCCACCTAGGCTGAGAGTTAAACAGGGCTTTAGGCTTTACTGGGAGCTGGGGGATATGATCAGGAAAGAATACACACACACACACACACACACATACAGACGATCACGTGCAGATGCCCAGTCTGGCTCACAGGCGCTCTCCTGCTCTGGGCAGCTGGACCCATGCCCTCTGCACCCCTGCCAGCCTCCTGGTGTGGGACGTCCTCTTGGTTCCCACTGCCGAGACCTCCTGCCTGGACAACAGCCCCCATGTGGTGGGGAGGGAGGGGTCCCCTCTGGCTGTCCTGGAGCTGCCTCCAGAGCCCTGGGTCTCTGACTGATGACCCCTCTCTTCCAGGGATAGCTGAAGAGGAATGAAAGAAGGACCCCCTCTTTAGGGGGATCCTCTCTCTTCCCCACAAAGGTGGGGTCCCAACAGATGCCAACCCTAGGTTTAGGTGCTAACACCGTTAATCCCAAAGATAAACCAAGGGCCATGACCTTGGAGATACGCCCACCCAGCCGGCCCCTGACAGCAGTGGCCTTTACAGCAGCTGTGCCCTCTAACACTGGCCTCTGCTTTGGACCGATGCCCAGCAATGCCCCCTCCTCCTTCCACCCTCCCCTCAGGGTAGAAGGTCTTGCCCCCACCCTAGCCTTAGTCCCCTTCCCCACTGAGCTTAACCTCCCCACTCCTGAGCCAGGATGGGCAAGGCTGCAGGGAAGGCTTCCAGAAAGACTTGAAGGGATGTAGGACTGTAGCAATGGGAGCCTAAACCGCAGGGAATAGGGCCCAGGATCGGGTGGACTTCCAGGTCCCAGCCACCAGTGTCAGCCAGGCCCTCGTCCCAGGAGGGAACCTGAAGGAGGACCCTGTGGCTCCTGCTGGAGAGCCCAGGTTTCAGGAGAAAGTGCTGCCCCTCACTGGGGAAGTTGCCCTGCCTTTGTAGAGATCTCCTACGGCTCCAACACTCACTTTAAATAAAATGCAAACATCCCAGCGCTGCCACAGGCCCTCGTCCCTGCCTGGTGGTCTAGTCTATCCATTGGGAACCCACCCCAGGCCCTTGGTTGTATCCACACCTCCCTCGGCTTGTGGGCTCTGACCCACCCTGCAGATCCTCACTCAAATGGGGCCTCCCCCGGAGGCCCTCCTGAGTGTGCAGTAGTAGTCTCGCTCTCGTGTGCATCCCCAAGCACCGAGTCCCACTTTCTTCCACAGGACTTGTTGCATCCCTTCGTAGTGATCTGTCTGTGAGCCTGACTCCCATAGCGGGCTGTGGGCTCCTGGGTGGGGGGTGGTGTTTCCTGTACATCTTTGCTCCCCTGTGGCCCACACACTGGGAAACACATGAGAGACCAATAAACAAAGGGCTGCAGAGGCCAGCCTGAGCCCTGGCCAGGAAAGCGGAGGAGCTCAAGGACCATGGGGTCCCCAGGGACCCAGCCCCTGTGAAGGCAGCTCTGTCCTCCTAGCAGGTCCTGCTTCATCTCCAGAATGCCTTTCCTCCCAACATGCTATGGCAGAGGCGGCGGGTGGAAGCCACTGGATGACTCTCCTTGTGTCTCTAAGCCAGGCGTCCCCAGTGGGGTCAGAGCCCGCTCCTCCCACCTGCCAGACGGCTCCTTTGAAACCAGCGGGTCCAATTTTATAGCCACAGGGCAGCTGCCAGGACGGAGAGCTCCCGTGTCAGGGACTTGCATACCCTTGCATCGTGCAGGATAAAACTCCGCCTCGGCGCAGGACCTCAGAACACAGCGCCGAGACACCTCCGGGTGTGGGAGAAGAGAGCATGAGGGGCGCTGAGGGAGGGGGGCTGACTTGGGGAGTGGCGACACCCCTCCATCCCTCAGATACAGCTCTGCTCGTGATGGTGAGGCCGCTCAGCGGCCGGCCTGTCATGACCATGCCACTCTGGGGGTTTGGTTTAGACTCTGGAATGCACATGTCCCTGGGAGGGATAATAACGTAGCAATTACCAGCAGGCTCTTTAGGGAACGTTCCATGAACAGACTATGAGACCTGTCTGAGACAGCTCTGGATGCCGTAACCAAACGCCATAGGCTGGCTGACTGAACCACAGACATTGGTTTCTCGCAGTGCTGGAAGCTGTAAGTCAGAGATGCCACAGGGTCAGGTTTCAGTCCCTCACGTGGCCCAGAGAGCTCTAGTGTCTCTGCCTCTTCTTATAAAGCCACACATCCCATCACGGGGCTCCACCTCATGCACTAATCTCCTCCCAAAGGCCCCGCCTACAATGACCATCTCTAGGACTTCAACATATGAATTTTGGGGACACACAAGTTCAATCCATG
>NW_006300048.1:50245-64929 GCF_000327345.1 Myotis davidii | reverse complement strand
CTGAATCCATGTCCTTCTCACATGCAAACTAAACTCATTCTGTTCCAACAATCCCCAAAGTCTTGATTTGTTCCAGCATCAACTCTTGAGTCTAAAGTCCAAAATCTCATCTAAATGCCATCTAAATAAGATACAGGGGACACTCGGGGGACACTCTGGGCATGATTGATTTATCCTGAGGCAAAATTGCTCTCCAGCTGTGAACCTGTGAATCCAGAGAAGCTACGTGCTTCTAAGATACAGTGCGGGGATGGGCACAGGATAGACATTCCCATTTCAGAAGGGAGAACGAAGGAAGGGTGATGGGTCCCCAGCGAGTGTAAACCGTAGTCTGGCAAACGCCACGAAACCTGTGGCTCAAGAGGCGTCCTCTTTGGTTGAATGCTCTGCCTTCTGGACCCACTTGTGGTTCCCACTTTCATGGCTCTGCTCGGCAGGTCATGTCCCCAAGGCTTTGGGTGGCCCTGCCCACAAGGCTCTCCAGGTTGTTCCTGGCCCCATGGGTGCCACCACCTTCATTTTCTTGAAAACCAGTCTATTAACTCCATGACCCTGTCTCATGCGATCATCTAAGAAGTCCGACAGCTTTCCTTCACTTCACCTTAATTCTGTCCCCTTTAGTTCACACTGGCAGTGCCATTGTGGTATAATCTCATTTCTATTCCTGGCTCCTATTGAAACAGCTGATTAAGTCCATGAGTCACACCCATCTTTTTATCAAACGGTTATTCAGCCACACTTTTCAGAACCAGATTTCTCATTTTTCACAAGACAAATAGGCTGAGGTTTTCCCACATCTTCAAGTTCTGTTCCTTTTCGCTTCACAATTGCTTCTTCAATTCATCTCTCCCTTTTTACATTTCACTAAAAGCATCAGGAGGAGCCAAACTCCCTCAATGGTTTGCTTAGAAAACTCCCAGCAAAGGAGCCAGTGTCATCGCTCACAGGTAGCAACCTTCCACAAAGCAATTGAAGGCCACTCAGCCGAGCTCTTTTTCACTTTATCACAGTGACCACGCCTTTCCTCTAGTTTCTAATAGCATGTTCCTCATGTCCACCGAGACCTCACCAAAGTCATCCTTAATGTCCAGAATGCACTCAAAACTCTTCCAGTCTGTACACTACCCCTTTCCAAAGTCTCTCTCACCGTTTTAGCTATTGTAGCAGCCACAGCCCACTACTTAGTACTGAACTCTGTCTTAGCTGGGGCTGCCATAACAAAAGACCATACACGGGTGGCTTAAAAAACAAATTTATTTTTTACAGGAGGCTGGAAGTCCAAGATCCGAGCGCTAGCATGGTTGGTTCCTGGTGAGGGATCTTTTTGTGGCTTGCAGATAGCTGCCTTCTTGCTATGCCGAGAGAGAGAGAGAGAGAGAGAGAGAGAGAGAGAGCGTTCCGCTGTCTATTTCTCTTCTTATAAAGGTGCTAACCCCATCATTAAGGCTTCATCCTCATGACCTCATCTAAACCTAATTATTTCCCAAAGGTTTCCTCTCCAATTAGGGCTTCAGCATATTAATATCAGTGACACACAACTTAGTCAATAGCAAGAATGATGCCCTCAAGCATGAGTAGCTACCTAAGGCTCCTGGCCAGAAAAATAAGGCAAACCTCCTATATTTTTACAGCGCCTCACATCCTGCAAACAGTGATATTGCATATGACTGTTCAGGTTGTGCACTGCACAGCCCTCGTGGTCACCAGTCACATGAAAGACCTTGTAGTTTTGAAAGCTGAGTATGATCATTTTATGACAGATGGCCGTGATGTATCTTGCTCTAAGAAAATCATTATTTGTGATAAATTTCCAAAGGATGGCAGTAAAATGTCTTGAAGAAGAGTTCTTTTCCTTGTAATCCACACAAAAGGCACTGTATAAACTAGATCAATCATCTGCCAAGTCTCCATTGATGTGTAACTCAAAATAACCCGATGAGTAGGTCTTTGGGGTCCCTTTACTGGTGAGGAAGTTGAAATGCACAGGATCTAAGTCATCCACTTGGTAAGTAAGGGACCTGTGATGCAAGCCCAGGACTGACTCCCTTTCTCACCTGGCCACTGAGACACGGTCCTGTGTCTGGCTCCTTTGACGTCTATGAAGACATGTCTACTTGTGGTCCTCCTTCAAGGGAAGCTATTGGGGGAACTAATCTCTCCATATCCTGCTTCTACCAGGCATCTTCTCCTCCAGCTCCTCCTGGTCACAGAATTACCTGGGTGAGGACGGTGTGCTGAGAGCTGGCATCCCCAACCCCAACTAACATGATAGAGCCCAGAAATGGAGGAGGCCCATTAGGAACTTGGAGGTTTATTGGAGCTTGGAAGCTGGGGAAAGAGGGAGGAGGAAACCCCAGGATGGTCTCTCAAGTGAGTTCTCCCTAAATCACCTGCAGGGAGGTACACAGAGGAATGAATAGAAGCAGCTACCTTGAATCTAGATGGGGAATCCTTGGGCTCTCTTTCGACTCAATCAATCAAGCAATCAGAATTAATTAAATGCAGATTTCAAGGGCTTGGAACTCTAAATGAAATCTGTGAATGAATCATTCATTTTTTTAAAAATTAAGGTATGATATATACACAATAAAATACACAGATCTTAAGTGTACAGCCTGATGAGTTCTCATCTTTGGATCCAGCCGAGTATCCAATTTTTCAGCATCACACTACCCCCCAAGACTTCTTGGTGCTCTTTCCTGTCTCTGCCCCACCCCAGAGTTCATTGCTATTCTGATTTTTTTCAAGATTAGCTTTGCCTGTTCTTAAACGTCACATAACTGGACTCAGAGAGTATGGTTTTGCTTGTGTCTGTTTCTTTCATTCAACAAAGTACCTGTGACATTCATCCATGCTGTTGCATGTAACAATCTTTTCTTCCTTTTCAGTGTTGGGTAGTGTTCCATAAATCATTATGTGTAAATATTCCATAAATTATTTATCCTTTGGGGCCATTATGGGTAAAGTTGTTGGAAACATTCCTATTCATGCTGTCTAACGGACAGGAGCATCTAGGGTGGATGCTCAGTGGTGGAATTGCTGGGGATTAGAGAGGCTTCCACAGTAGGGTTAGATTATTTTGGGGGGTGGGACAGAGAGACTTGTTCCACCACTGTGTGACCTTAGGTAACTCACTTTCCCTTTCTAGCCCTCAGCATTCTTCATCTGTAAAATGGGGCTAAGACTTAAAAGAGAGAATACTTGCTAAACACTTTGTGGGTACCTCGCACACTTAAGAAAATAATAGTCCCTGTCTACTCATCCCTCATTTCACTAGTCTCAGTCCAGCCTCCTTTCAGGAAAAGAGTGGTTTAAAATTCACACTCCTGCTCATCACCCATAAGGTGGGTAAGGCATGTAGGTGAGATCTTGCCTACAAAGCTGCCCCTTGTGCTAGAATGAGTCCACCCTCTGTTCTGTCCAGAACCCTATCCTCCTCTTTTGGAAATGCTCCTGTGAACCATGTGGTTCTGATGAGAACTGCTAACCATGGACCCCATTCCTGCCCCACACCTCCAACTCCAGCCACCAACTTAGGATTGATCACGTGACTCAGGCCTGGCCAATCAGCAACCTTCCCTAGGATTTTTTAACAAGATCTCAGAAGAGAGAGCCCTTTCCTCTCTGGTTACCTGACATCTGTGAGGTGGTCTCCAACTACAATGTGAAGAGAAAAGGTCAGCGAGCTTAGAGTTTACAAAGAGAAAAGCTGGGAAGCAGAGGAGAGAGAGGGAAGGAGGCAGAACTGCTGACACCCGGGTGTATGGTTCCAGGTACTCCTGAGGCCAGCCTCCTAGGTTATTTGCTTACATGAGACAATAAATCCCCCATCCTTTATAAGCCACCTTGAGTTAGGTTTCTGTCCCTTGGTCCCATGAGAGTCCTGACAAATATACCAAAGGTCCTCGTGGATCTCCACCTAATCTCTCAGGCTATCCCCCTCTGGCCCTTCTCTTTGCCCCAGAAGGTCACATGCATGCTCCCTGCTTAAGAAGCGAAGGCCAGTGGTCACATATTAAGCACACACCTCATGCCCAGCCCTGAAGTGGGCTCTGTGTGCACAGAAGACAAGTGGATGGCCTGACTCCTGACCTTAAGTTTTGCTGCATCCTTGCTCAATTTCTCACAACTGCTCTCTGATTTATGCTCCTTTCCTTGGTGTGGTAATGACAAATGGAAGATTTGATAGATTGTCTCCAGGTCATCTATTTAAAGTATCTTCAGTGAATGCAGTAAAGACAGAATATGGAAATGATATAAGTAATCAAACTCCAGCCATATTTTTTTTTCTCAGCAATACACCCAGAGACCTAAGTGAATACTCTGGCCTGAACTGAGGAGTGGACTTGTTGGCCCTGGAAAGATTGGCCCTGCTTGACTGCTCCCTCCACATGGGACTCTGGGTTATTTTGGCTTCCTCACAACACGGCAGTTGAAACTTTAAAGAGAAGGCAGGAGGGCATGACATTTTTATTACCTAGCTTCTGATGGTGTCATTTACTCGTTAGTCAAGGCAGTCAGTCACAAAGATCTGCTTGGGCTCAAACAGGAGGAGAACTGGGAAGATTCTAGAAGAGCACGAGAGATACTGTTGCACCATCTTTGAAAAATACAATCTGCCACAGGTGATGCCAATCCAAGTGATGGCAATCCAGGATCAGGTGATGGTCAGAGACCTAGTCAGGCAGCCAATCAAGCTGTCATTGCTAGGCTGGGGTTTGGGGGCAGAATTATTGCCTCTGAGGGGGGAGGTTTATAAGAGTGAGATCATGCTGAGAGTTTATTAGCAGACTAGAGACCCGGTGCACGAATTCATGCACATGTGGGTCCCTCGGTGTAGCCTGTGGGGATCGGGCTGAAACAGGCAATCGAACACACCTGCTACTCCTGCCTGCTGCTTCCACTCATCCTGGCCCTGCTGTGCCTACCACAGGATCATGCCCAGTCAGTCCTGATTGGGAGAGGCTCATACCACCACTCACTAGCCATGAACTCTGTGTCTGGCGCCCATCCTGGGTGGGGAGGGGGGGGAGGGGCGCAATGGGCCCGCTGGGTGGGTGGTGGGATGCCTTTGCTGGCCCAGGATCTGAATCCATCCTGCTGACATTCACGCCAGTTGTCAGAAGCCACCTGGTGGCTGCTTTTATATTGTTTCTTCCTTGCGGAGTGTCTAGGGAGGGGAGTGGCTGCAGTGCCCGAGGCTGACTTCTAGGAGGCCTGTGGTGCTGTTGGGATCTTGCCCAAGGCGCTGGTCCGTAGGTGCCTGGCCTGTTCAGAGATTGGACCTGCAGGACTACTGAGGGAGTGAGTGGCTGCTGCCAGCTGGTGGGCCGCCCAGACAGGTTGCTCAGTTAAGTGGCACTCCCGCTATGGGAGCGCACTGACCACCAGAGGGCAGCTCCTGCATTGAGCATCTGCCCCCTGGTGGTCAGTGTGCATCATAGTGACCAGTTGTAAAGGTCTCTTAGGCTTTTATATATATAGACCTGTGGTGGGCAAACCACTGCTCTTGAGCCACATGTGGCTCTTTGGCCCCTTCAGTGTGGCCACAAAGTTTCAATTGCACTGTACATTGCGCCCGCACATGGTATTTTGTGGAAGAGCCACACTCAAGGGGCTACAGTTTGCCCACCACTGATATAGACTAAAGGCCCAGTGCAAGAAAATTCATGCACCAGAGGGGGGTCCCCTCAGCCCAACCTGCCCCCTCTCACAGTCCGGGAGTCCTCAGGGGATGTCCTACTGCAGGATGTCCTCTCTCTGCAGGAGGCGACCAAGCTGATCAGGGGAAGGCGCTGCCCCCATCAGCCTGCGGCTGCTGCTGCCACTGCCAACCCTCGCAGCCACCACAGCTGCCTGCCCTCCTTGGCCCTCACAGCCACTGCAGCTTTATCTGGAAGGATGTCTGGAAGACGTCTGGTCTATCTGGTCTAATTAGCATATTACCCTTTTATTAGTGTAGATGGTATGACACAGTGGTGAAGACCAGACTGCCTGTGTTTGATTCCTGGCTTCACGAGCTAGTAGTTTATGACCTTGGGCAAGGAACTTATTTGCCTCTGTTTCCTCATCTATTAAATGGGATAACAACTGTACTTATAGGTTTGTTATGAGGATTCAGTGAGTTAATATAGGTAAAGAACTTAGCACAGTGCCTGACTCAGGGCAAGTGCAATGTCAGGATAAGCTAATCCTGGTAATAGGCTGTTTCACAGAAAAGCACTGGGAACAACACAGGGAACAAAACTGCCAAATGGTGGGTATGAGCTCTGAAGTGAGGCCACTTCTCAGAGTAATGAGAGCTTCCCTAGTGAGAAGGGAGCTCTGGGGGAGGAGGGGGTCACACTGGGGTGGGGGGAAGGAGGGGGGAGCTGGGGTGATCCTGGGTGCCTGGAGGAGATGTCTTTGGAGCAGAGATGGGTCTGTAAGCACTGGCCTGGAGGTCCTGCAGGCTCCAACACTATCAAATCCTCAGCAGTGTCGGGAGCTATAAAAATCCCAAGGAGTCCCGAGGCTACTTAGAAAGACAACAACTGCTTCCTCCTTAATGAGCTGCCATTGCAGCATTTAATTAAAACTGTGGGAGACTCCCAGGTACATGGCTGGCAGGGGTGTGGCAGGCATTTGTTTGTCAGGCCTGGGGGGAGAGGGCCGGGGAGGGGGTGTTCCTCAGAAGCTGGGCACGGCCGCCCCCACCCCAGCTCCTTTCCTGCAAGGCCACATATCAGACTCCTGGTTCCCCTCATCCTTGTCATCACCCTCATCACTGTGGGAAGTGCCACACTCTACCTGGTCCCAAGATCTGTGGGGCAGCACAGAGCGAAGGGCTTGCCTCTCTGAGCCTCAGTTTCCCGTCTGAGGGGCTGAGTCCTCCTTCACGGGGTTTTGGTGAGAGCCAATGAGACACACCCGGAGGGCCCGCCACTCATCTCCTACCCCTCGGACCTTCCTGGTCAGAACCATGAGACCTGTCGTGATGCTCTGAGGGCTTCAGGCAACGTTTTCCTAGCCCTGACCTGTGAGATGCTCCTTGAAACGGGGGTTCCAAAGTCAAATAAGTTTGGGAAGCCCTGTGCTGCCTGCACACTGCTCCTCGCTTGTGGGTGGCAGTGCACATGGGTGTTGTAAAGGTTCTGAGAAGTCGTGCAATGAAGGGTCCTGCTGGTTTAACCCGGTATTTTCTAAGGTTTCTCATACAGAAACTCTTCTTTATTTGTGTCACATGAAGTTTTATTTTTTTCACCCATTGTTAGCATCATGGGGGACAGTCTCTAGGAAACACTGGAGCCCAGAAATCATGAGTAAATTGCTCAATCGCTCTGCACTCATTTCTCATCTGAGCTGAGGGTAGGGACACCCACCTTGCAGGCTGCTGTGATGATTAGAGGGAGCGTATACACTAACCAGGCCTGGCACACCATGGCAGGCAGTAAGTGAGGCTACTGTGACTTAGGCAGGTGCCAAGACACAGGGAGTGCCACTGAGGGATGCAGACACTAAAGGTGAACTGAAGTGGGGCTTGACAGGAAGGGAAAGGCCAGCACAGGCTGGCTGGGCTGAGCCCAGGGGTCCTCACATCTCTGGACCAGCACAGGGATTGTGCCCAGTACAAGGGCAAAGCTGGGCCTGCGGGAGAGGGACATGTGGCCTCCTAGGGGTTGGAGGACTATTGGGAACAGAGGCAAATAAGAGAGTCATTTACTAACTCCTTCATTCTGCTATTATTTATTGAGCACCTACTATACCAGGCACTCTTAGGCACAGAGATACATCAGTAAACAAAAAAAAGTCCCTGCCTTCATGGGGATAACACTATCAACAAATTTTAAAAATAATAATAATTTGTTAAATGAGGATAAGTACTACCAAAAATAGAGCAAGGTAAAGTGGTAGAGAGTGATGGGTGGATGTTATTTTAAATAGGATGGTCAGGGAAAGCCTCTTTGAGGAGGTGATGTGAGCAGAAAGTGGAAAAAGGAAGGTGATTTCGGACTCCCTGACTCATCATCATCACTATCATCAATGACATAGTCAGTTCTTAGCCCCCCACAGGCCTCCTTATCAGCTGGGTTAGGCACTTCTCAGAATGGGTTCCTTCCCAGGGTGCGATTCCAGCGATGGCCACAAGAGGGAGGAGTGTCTCCAATGGGGTCCAGGGGTGGGGAGTTTGTTGATGAATCCATAAGACTTGAATCCCAAGCTCCATCCTCTAGAATCCCATCAAGTTGAGAGTAATCTCCAGCTGTCTGCAGACACGGGAGACCCACATAATTGGGCTGCAGACAGAAATGGAGAGAACAGTGGGGGGTCTTTAGCTAAATGGGAGGCTTGGGGTGGGGGAGGCAGAGGGGCAGCCCCAAGGAACTTCCAGGGAAGCTGAGGGTCCAGGTCCCAGGGCTGAGGTGACATGGCCACTAAGAGGGCACTTCCAGCAGGACTTGCTCTCTTCCTGATGGGAGTGGGGTGGGGTTCAGACATCCATCTGCCTCTAGCGGGGAAGGCAGATGAGGAAGCAGGGAGCGCAGAGGGAATTTGCTGTAAAGGCCCAACCCTGCATGCAGCACAGCCAGGCTGGGGAGTAACAACCAGTTTGCAGTGTGCATCCCGCTAGCTGCTCCCGTGCATTCATCTTAGCTTCCTATCCCCAGGCAGTAGCTGCAGGACAGTCCCTGGTGGCAAGACTGCCAAGACCCTCTGTTTGGGGTCCTCCCTGAGTGCCCTCTGAAAAGGGCGACTGGCTTGCTCCCCTTGGAAGCATGACCTCCGCTGCTCCCCTCTCAGCCCAAGATTTGTCACCTCCTGCACTCGTGCCAGTAAGCGGAATCGCGGGATTTCCAATTTGCCTGGCATTTTGCTCCCCAATAACATGTGAACAGGCGCTGCAGGGTTCCCTCCCAGGAGTCCCAGGCAGGTAGGGTGGAGTCTCCTCGGTGAGGCTCTTTGCTTTCCTCTGGGAGGAGGTAATCCCTTTCACCTTGCCCTGTGATTTCACTCACCTGCCATGCCCCCCTGAGGGCTGAGGGCTGAGGGCTGAGAGCTCTGGGGAGGGATGGGCGAGATCCACCTGGGCCCTGACTTTCCTCATCTGCAAATGGGGCAAATAGTACTCACCTGGGAGAGTCATCTGGTCAACCCAGTAAGAGAATGCGTCCAATAGCACCTGGCCGCTCCTCAGGGCTCAGTAGATAGTAATGAATTTTATGACTCATAGGGCTAGGCACCTGCTCATATTTGTCATCTTGTCTATTCCATGGAACAACCCTGTTTGGTGCGTTCCTCCCTTTTTCTCTTATTTTATTAAAATGTTTCACCCAAGAACTCTCTGAAAACATTCTCATGATAACAGAGCCAAGCCCTGCTTTGACATTTGGAGTAAAATACAAATGTCTTCCCTTACCCCTCAGTGTGAACCCACTCCCACCCCACTTCCCTGTACAACATACTCCCCAGAGGCAACTTCCACCTGGTGGAAGTTTGCTATTGATCTTCCCAGACTTTAAAAATACAGACGTTTATTTTACCAAGACAGAAGCTGTAAGATTCAGTTCCATGGGGAGAGCGTCAGGCAAGGAGCGGCCTTTGCAGAAGCAGGCTGGAGCGGGAGACCCACCGCTTCCCTGGGCAGCATCTAGCTCCGCAGCAACACTCAGGGTGCTGCCTGCCATTAGCTGTATTCAAAACAGGCCTCCACAAAGTAGTTTCCAGCACTTGCCAATAATTACTATCAAGGCCCAGAAAGTCACAGAGGTGTGTGTGTGACTGTATGTGTGAGTGTGTGTGTATGTGAGTGTGTGAATATGTGTGTGTGTGTGTATGTGAGTGTGAGAATATGTGTGTGAGTGTGTGTGAGTGTGTGTGAGTGTGTGTGAATGTGTGTGTGAGAGTGGGTGTGAGTGTGTGTGTGAGTGTATGTGTGTGAGAGTGTGTGTATGTGAGTGTGTGAATGTGTGTGAGAGTGGGTGTGAGTGTGTGTGAATGTGTGTGTGAGAGTGGGTGTGAGTGTGTGTGTGAGTGTGAGTGTGTGTGTGAGAGAGAGTGTATGTGAGTATGTGTGAGTGTGTGTATGTGAGTGTGTGTGGTTCTCAAACTCACATGTCCACTAAATGATCGCAGCCTCTGCTGTGAGCTCCCCTCAGGGAGTGTGGCTACAGAGCCCAGGGACACAGTCCTTCAGGCCATTTTCTGCTGAAATATGAACGCCCGAAACATTTGCCATCTGGTGCTTTACAGAAAATATTTGCTGACTTCGGATAGAAATACCTGCCGTCTAGGGTTGGTACAAATGAATTCATATATGTAGAGTTCTTGGGACCACACCTGATATATACAGGGTGGGGCAAAAGTAGGTTTCCAGCTGTTCGTATGGAAATAATACATTAATTAATAACTAATGCGCAGGCCAGTGGGGCTCAGCTGGTTGGAGTCTCATGCAGGGCACAGGAAGGTCATGGGTTCGATTCTTAGTCAGGGTGCCTATGGAGGGGCAACAGATCGATGGATCTCTCCCACATCAGCGTTTTCCTCTTGCTCCCTCTCTCCTCCTTGTTCCTTCTCTCATATCAATTAAAATAACAATAATAATAATAAATAAACTCTGTTTTGCTTACTCACAACTGTAAGCCTCCTGTTGCCGCACCCTGTATGTGTAGGTGGATATCAGCGACATGAGGTCACCAGCCATGTACACCAGCCTCCCCCCACGCCTGTGCAGGGGAACCTCCGCACTGACGGACACGCGGTGCCCGCATCTGCCCCATCCCGTGCGGCAGTGCCAGCCACCGCGGCCACGGAGCACCTGTCAGATCAAGGAACTGACTTTCTATCATAATGGATTACAATTAATTTCAATTTTAATTAAATGCCACGTGGGGCGAGTGCCACCATATTGGAGAGCGATGCTCTAAACACCTGTCCTGTGAGGAAATGCGCATCTGGCATGCCTAAGAGCTCAATAAACGACTGTGCTGCGCTCTCTCGTCTCTCCCAGCAACAGCCCTGCCACCCTCTCACCCCTCCGCGCCTGTGCTTTTCCTTTGCTCTTTGGCCCATTTCTCTCCTTGGGGCAGGTCCTCTCTCTACCCCCCATGTCCTCCATTCCTACCCGCCCGGCCCCTCACTGGGCAATGCCCCTTGGCACCAGGCCTCCTCCTCGGCCAACTCAGCCATCACAGTCACTGTAAATCAGCCCCGATAATTCGCCATCTGGTCCCAGCCCTCAGCAGAACGCGGAGCCAGGCCAAGCAGATCCCGGCTGGAGGCGGGAGGGTAACCGGGCTCTCCGGCAGCATCCAGGACACTCCATCATTCCCATGTCTGGTGCCAGGCGACTGGGCCAGGCCTGAGTGGGGCTGCTGAACACGAGGAACCATGGAGGGTGGAGAGCAGCCGGGAGCCTGGCTGCAGGTGCTCAGAGCCCAGCAGATGGCTGGTGCGGAGGCGGGAACTAAGGGAGGGCTGCCAGGCAGTGTCCCTGAAGCTACGCTCCCTGCTTAAGGGCCTTTTGTCACCATCACTGCAGCTGTGAGCCTCATCCACTGCAGGGGAGGGCATTGGGGAGGCGTCGTCCGTGAGTGAAGTTCCCATCAGTGACTGCCCATGCCAGGCTGCCTCGCAGCTGCCAGCCATGCCCTCACACGGAGCCCACAGCACAAGCCCCACTGCCCTTCCCGGAGGCCAGGACAGCGGAGAGGCCCAGGCAGCAGCGCCAGATGCACCCTCCGTGAGGACACACAGGGACCAGAGCTCAGGGCTGACATTTACATACATTTTTATTAACAAACTAGAGGACGGTGCACAAAATTTGTGCATGGAGGCGGGGGGAATCAGTCTACCCTGAGCCCTCTTGCAACCCAGGACCTTTCAGGGGATGTCCAACTGCCGGGTTAGGAGCGATCCCTGCAGTCAGACACCCTGCAGTCAAACATCCCTCTCACAATCCGGGACTGTTTGCCCCTAATTGCTCTCCTTCCTGCCTTCTCAGTATGCATCATAGTGACAGGTTGTTCTAGTTGTTCTGCCATAATGGCCGCTTAGGCTTTTATATATATAGATGAGTAAGTACTGACCCTTCCGTTCTTTGATGAAACAAGCAAGTGTAAGGGCCCAGGAAGCTGGACATCCAGGCCTGGTGAGGCCTCCGTGCCAGTTGTATTGTTTGACAGGTCACTCACCTTCCTCTGGAGGATGAAGGGGTGGACGGATCGGTGGCAGCTCCCTCCTCTCACAGGGCGACTTGAACCCAGTGCATAGCCTGCAGGGTCACCTGCAGCCGAGCCTCCACTGCCCACAGGGACCTGGCATGGATCTCAGCCCAGGGACTTCCTCCCTTCCTGCCTCACTTCGCCTGCTCGCTCATCTTCACCCGAGCCCTGATCCCAGGGCCAGCTCTTAGGGAAGACCAGACTCAGACGCGACATGAGACTTTCCTGCCAGCCATCTAGAGAGGCCAGGAGATGGGGTCCTGTCCACGGGACGGATGTGATCCAGCCCCACCCGGACCAGCTGGGACTTTACCCTGAACCAGTCCCTGGGGGGTGGTCGCCGGGGCTGGGTATGCAGAGGACAAGACCCCTCACTGCTCAGCACCCAGGTGTCCCAAGCAGACATGGACAGCAGTGGGAGACCCGGTTTCTTTCTCTCATCGGCACCCCTTTTTGGGTCTATCATAGGGTGAAATCACCAGTGGCTGGAAGAGGGGAACAAATCCATCAGTATACACCCTCCCGTCATGGCAGGGCCCAGGTGCTGAGGGAACAGACCATGCTCCTGCACCTGCCCCAGGGCTTCTTCTGTCAAGGGGAGATACACGTAGAGGAAAAACGAAGCAACTCATGGTCATTCTCCTTCTCTCCCATCTGTTTGTCTCAGTGAAAAAGCCCAACATTCAGCCTAAATGGTCCCAAAGACCAGGGCCCCTGGGGCCAGTGGTGAGTTGGAGCAACAGAGGAAGTGTAGTGTGCGCAGGGGGGAGAAGCCAGCTGCTCCGCAAAGAAAGGAAAGGGGGCATGTCTTACCCATTCTGGCCAATGAGCCGTAGTGAGTGTGCGGGGCGGCTCCTGGGACGGCTTGCGCTGACCTGATAATGATGCTGCCCCTCCCCTCCCCCACGCTTCCACCTTCTTCCTGTTGGAAATGCAATGCGATGGCTGGAGCTGCAGCAGCCACCCTGTGTTCACAAGGGAAAGACTTTGGTGCTGACATCCTGGAACCTGTACAGTAGCTACCCACCTCTGGACTTCTCATTACGGAAGAAAAATGAGCTCTCTTTATTGGACACTGCAGGAGGGTTTTCTGCTCATTGCTCCCCAGATGTTCCTCACTGATACAGTGCCCAGGCTTTCTCGCCCTTTCTGACTCAGTCATGTGCCAGATTCCCTCTGTGCCCAGCCTCGCAGACATTGCTGTGGCAATTGCTACTCCTGCCTCCTCTGGCCGCACCTCTCCTGGGCTGGCCCACCTACTCCCTGCCTCGTCAGGGGCAGCCCCATGCAGACATAGGCACGGCCTTGCAATTGCAAAGAGGTTAGCACAGCTATGGCATGAGGCAGCCGCTGCTTAATGGTGACTAGAAACTAAAAGACTAATATCAGCCTCTTACCCACCACACTGCCCACTCTGAGGAGACACCACTGAAGCACTCGGGCCCCTGGTGTGATGTTAGGCACACTTGCATCGCCTCGCTCTTTCCTCTCTCACTAATACATTTCCTTTAATAAAACACTAGAGGCCCGATGCACAAAATTTATGCAAGGAGTTTGGCCCTAGCACCTCAGCAGCTTACCTAGGCCCTCGGCCCCCAGCGCTGGCTTCGTCAGGAAGGTCATCCAGAAGGACATCTGGAAGGTCGTTTGGCTGTCCAGTCTAATTAGCATATATTCTTTTATTATTATAGACTAGAGGCCCAGTGCATGAAATCTGTGCACGGGGGAGGGGGGGAGGGGTGTCCCTCAGCTTGGCCTGTACCCTCTCCAATCTGGGATATCCCTCTCACAATCCGGGACTGCTGGCTCCTAACCACTCACCCCTGCCTGATCACCCCTAACTGCCCTCCCCTGCTGGCCTGATCACCCCTAACCTCCTCTGCCTCAGCCCCCACCACTATGGCTTTGTCCGGAGGGAAGGCCGGACAACCAGAAAATGTCTGGTTGACGCAGTCTAATTAGCATATTACCCTTTTATTATTATAGAGATTACTCGCAGCCAAGCCCCTGTGCCAGACTTTGCTTTGGAAGCAGGAGGGGAATACAGGCTAAGACATGTTAGATCACTGGGTGAGCTTGGACAGCTTGCTCACCCTCTCTGGACCTCAGTCCTCTCATCTGCACAGTGGGTAGGCATTGGACCCATGGCCTCTGGGGTCTCTTCCCTCTGTGCATCCCTGTCCCATTCTCACCCCAAATGTCAGTATGTCAGCCTTACCTGGAGGAAAGTGTTACTTACAAAGTGACGCAAACCAGAGAGAAGAAAAAACAAAAAAACACCTGAGGCTGGAAGATAAATCATGTGAGGGGATCAGGAATGGAGGTTGCCAGGTGGGCACTGATCCCATTAAATGAGAATGAGCGGGAGTGTGTGCACCAGCCAGGGGTAGGGGTCACACACACAGCCGGTGCTAATGAGCTGCAGTGGCTTTGGCCACAGGTCACCAAGGGCAGAAAACAGTCCTGCCAGGGCATTGCTGAGGG
>NW_006300048.1:47353-49970 GCF_000327345.1 Myotis davidii | reverse complement strand
AGACAGCTGAAGGGCTGGCGGATGGTCAGAAGGCACAGGGCTGGGATCCATGCTGACTCAGCGCTGTCCGACCCCCGAAAGCCACCCCACCCCTAGCTCTGCTCCTGTGGGCTGCTGGAGGTGATATACAGCCCTCCCCCAGCCAGCGCCCACCTGCATTGTCTCCGCAATGGAGAGGACGCAGGCCCTGACCTCTCAGAGGGCACAGGCCAGAGTAGGAAGAGCTTCAGGTGGGGGAGCCTGGGCCACACTCACAGTGGGCGACGCGACGCTTAAAGAAAGGTTTCCAGGGAAGGTGTCTTTTGGTTAAAATTGGGCGATGTGCTCCCTGCTTGTAAAATAAGGGTGCCGAGGGGGAGGGGGACAGGCCGTGCAAAGGTCAGCAGGCAAGCGAGATGGCAGACTCGAGTCCCTCTGGGTAACTCCTGCGCCAGGGGCAGCAAGCCACTGCTCTTGGGCTGGCACCTCTGGAAGGCTCCCACCTCCGGCCGGGGCCTCTGCCTCCCTTCACCTCCAGGCCTCTGCAATAGAACCCAGAGGTACAGGGCATGGCCCGCACTGTGTGCTTGACCCTGAGCCTCCAGCTGAGGCTTTTACTCTGCTCTCTCAAAATGGAACCAAATAGGAAGGTGTTAGGGCACTCCTCCAGGGGTCAGGTGACAATGAAGATGTGTCACTCACTTATTCATTCAACAAACACGAAATGCCCACTCTGTGATAGCCTCCATGCTGGGTGAGAGAGCCTCAGAGATAACTAAGTTTTTCCAGGTGTCTACTCTCCCTGAGGACCCAGCAGTAAGGAGATAGATACAAAAATTATTACAGCCCCTCCCGCCCCCCCAGAAAAGAAAACACACACAGGAGTTTATTTCTGCCTCATGTTAATCAATTACAGAAATATGCAGCCCTGGTCTGGTATGATGGCCCTGTGCTTACATAAGACCTATCATCTTATCTTATTCCTTTACTCTCCTCAACACATGGTTCCCTGTGTGATACAACATGGCTGCTGGCGCTCCAGCCATCTCATCCACATCCCAGCCAGTGGAGTCGAGGACACGGGAAAGAGAAGGGCATTAAGGACACTTCCAAAGAGCTGTGTACACTGCTGCAGCTTAGGTCCTATTTGCCAGAATTGATTCAAATAGCCATACCTACACACAGACTGGGTGGGAGTAGAGCTGTTTGGGGCCAAGGGGACTCGATGTGTGAGGTGGGACCCCATCACAGGCCGCCGCCAGGGATGGAGGCTGGAGCTTGTAGGGTCTGGCTGCCCAAGCCGACTCCACTGCCCAGCCTGCTTTTTCTCTTTTCCTTTTCAAGTATTACTTCCAATAAACCTTTTGCATTCCTAACTCTCTCAGCCTCTGCGCCTCTGAGCGTCTGACCAGCAGGGAGCGCTGCAGACAGGGCATCACTGAATCTGCTGGCTGCCCTCCCCGCTGCCAGCCTCAGATCCCAGGCTTGCAGCAGCTTCTCCCCTGCAGCCTACAGCCCTCACCTCTGCCCACGCTGCCCTCTCTCTTTCTCTGCCCAGGGCTTCTCTGATGCCACAGAATGGTCTCCCGTGGGTACCTGCTTGGTGCTCAGGTGCCTGCCACCAGGAAGTGCAGGAGAATGACCTACTCTGCCCCCCTCCCTTTCATGTCCCGGTGCCAGGTGCTGAGACTTGCTCCTAAGGCTCCTAAGGACCACGCACAAGCTGCCCGCAGGGTCCTCCAACGCCACAGTGCAAACCTGGGCGGGCTCTCCTCTATTGCTCCTGCTTTCTCCCTCCTGCTCACGGGGCCACTGCCTACAGAAACTGCTGGAAGGCAGCCTCTGTCCTGGCCTGCTCTCAGGGCAACACCGCCTAGGCAGGAAGTGCAGGGAGGCCTCGCCCTCTCTCTGTCCTCCTCCCCTCCGTGATCAGGAGCTGCCCCGGGAGCACCTGGCCTGGATTCAGAAACCAGGTTCAAACCCTGGTCCTGCTGCTGCTCCGCGGTGAGTCCTGGGCTGAGCCGCGAACGCTCCCCTGTCTGGTGGGTAAGTTGGCCTTGGGCACCCACATACCCAGCCCACGTGCTGCACCCCTTCAGGGAGCCACCTTCATCCTGTTCTCTGTGGGTGGAGCCCAGGGGTGTAGACTGTGCCCGCTTCACCACGGGTACAGTGAGGAGTCGGTGCACGGAGCTTGTGCTGGGCTTGAGTTCACTTCTGTTCCTTCTGCCATGGGTCTGGGCCCCCTCAGGTTAAGAGATCTGTGTTCCTCATGCAACAGAGAACTTGCTGAGGACAGGGCCGTGTCCCCCTCAGACTCGGGCTCACTCCCTGAGGACAGGCTGTGTCCCCCTCAGACTGGGGCTCCCTGAGGACAGGGCCGTGTCCCCCTCAGACTGGGGCTCCCTGAGGACAGGGCCGTGTCTCCCCTCAGACTGGGTCTCCCTGAGGACAGAGCCGTGTCCCTCTCAGACTGGGGCTCACTGAGGACAGGGCCATGTCCCCCTCAGACTGGGTCTCCCTGAGGATAGGGCCGTGTCCCCCCCAGACTGAGACTCTCTGAGGACAGGGCCGTGTCCCCCTCAGACTGGGTCTCCCTGAGGACAGGGCCGTGTCCCCCTCACACTGGGCCTCCCTG
>NW_006300048.1:44372-46561 GCF_000327345.1 Myotis davidii | reverse complement strand
AATGGATAATGGATGTTTTCTTCCTGCTCTGGCTGAATCTATTCCTGCTCATCCCTGCCCACCGCCCACCTGTGCGCATGAGCATGAACATGTTGCTAACCACGAGCTTACTCTCTGGGGATTAAAAGGAACATGATGCTGCAAGCGGAGCCATCGAGTTACAAGGTGGAAACTGCTGCTTTTTGCCGGCGACCAGCAGGGAGGGTCTTCTCCTTTCCCAGCACAGCCAGGTGCACACAGCCAGGGGCACACAGTCAGGTGCACATAGACAGGTGCACACAGTTAGGGGCACACAGTCAGGTGCACACAGCCAGGTGCACACAGTCAGGGACACACAGTCAGGTGCACACAGTCAGGGGCACACAGTCAGGGACACACAGTTATGGACACACAGTCAGGGGCACACAGCCAGGTGCACACAGTCAGGGGCACACAGCCAGATGCACACAACCAGGTGCACATAGCCAGGTGTACACAGTCAGGGGCACACAGCCACGTGCACATAGCCAGGTGCACACAGCCAGGTGCACACAGTCAGGTGCACACAGTCAGGTGCACATAGTCAGGTACACATAGCCAGGGTACAAAGCGTCACAGGCTCTGGGGAACTAGTGGGAGGACTCCCCTGGGATGCAGCCTGGCCATTCTGGCTCTCCCACCCCCTCAGCAGACAGCTGTCTGGGAGGACATGGCCTTTGCAGGGAGGAAATGAACCCCCACCCCTGCCACAGGCAGGCTCATTAGGAGACATCATAACCCAGAACCACAGCCCTGCTCCCTGGAAGATCAAAGAGGCTACAGGACAGCATCCCGGCCTGGAGACTGGAGCAGCGAGGTCAATGGGGCCAGTGCTGGGCCAGCAGCCAGCCCCCGTCCTGACCACAGGTGCCTCCTGCAGGCCTCCCGCACCCACCCAGTCCCAGCCGAGGACCCGCACTTCCACGGCAGTGAAAGCAGTAGCCTCTGGTACTAATGTTTCCAAGTCACGGCTCCACTGTTAGATTCATTATCTCCTTCCCGGCTTCCTGCACGCCCCTCCCCCCCCACACCGCCCCTCCTCCCGTCTGTCAATCTGGGAGCAGAGCCTTTGTGACAGAGCCAGGCCTGGAGACACCCAGTGAGAGGGGACAGGACTCCACCCCCTGGAGCCTTATTCTAATAGAAGAGACAGGTGGTAAGCGAGTGATTACGGAAATATTAGTGAATGTCATTGTGGTTATGGGGATGTTGCAAGAGAAAAGCACACATGCCTTTCCTAATCTGGGGCTATGGCTCCGAGTTACGATGTATCAGGAGTTGTCATTCATCCACTCATTCACTCATTCACTCACTCACTACTTACTGAGCACCCACAAGTTCGCACGCCCTGTTGCATGGAGGGAAGAAACCTCATGTCCACACGGGAGACAGACAGTGGAGGGTTTCAGTGGCACCGGACTCCAGGCAATAGGGAAACTGTGAACATGCTGGTCATCGCCCCCTCCCAGTGACCGTCAGCTGGGGCCGTGCCTGGCGACTCCTTGGCGACTGGATGAGGAAGGACGGGCTGGTCTACAGGGGCCGCCCTTGCACATTTCCATGCTCAGCGGGGCCGCCTCTTCCTTGATAGAGACAATTTCTGAGGCCTTCAGGGGAAATCACTTTAAATGTAATGATTTCTTTTTACAGATGTCTATTGACGTTTCTCCGCGTTCCATTGGCATTTCCAATACGAAGCCAACAGAATAGGCCCGTTACACCAATTCCAAGCAACGAGGACGTACTGACCACCACCGCTTTCTGCTCCCAGAGCATGGAGCTCCAGTCTGTCCCGGCTCACCCCTGGGGCCACGCCTGGCTTTGCAGGTGGGCATGCGTCCCTCTCTTCTCCTGCCTGCAAGCCTTGCCTTTCAGAGTCTCCTCTCAGCAGGAGGAGAAGCCACAGGTGCAGGATTCCACTCACAGGTGTCTGCGGTGCTGCTCAAGGCCAAGGGTGGGGGCGGGGCAGGACAGAGGAAGCCCCTGAGTCAGGTGAGGTCTTTGTCTCTCCTTTGAGCACAAATCACCCAGGTCACTGACAATGTCCGATCTGTGTTACGACATGGGAGGTGCCTGGAGTGAGGCGGCAGGGCCTCATCTGTAAACCGGGGGCAGGGGCGGGGACATTGCCCTGTGCACCGGGAACTTCAGATCTGTCATTTCTCATCCCC
>NW_006300048.1:36395-44362 GCF_000327345.1 Myotis davidii | reverse complement strand
GCCTGTTTGGATTTGTGAGCCGGTGGCCAGGATTCCCACCCTCTCCTGCCGTCTGGAAGGCTGGGTGGCCACACTGAGCAGGCAGCGCACCACCCACACCCGCTGGTCACACAGTGGCTTCCCAATGTCTGTCGTTAGCTATTGTGGCTGAGGGCTCGGCTGGGCCTTCGGAGCCTTTTCTCATGTTCGTGGCCGTTGAAGAGCTGGAGAATAAACTGCTCAGGAAAGCTCAGCCCACGGCCGACACAAGTGGGTGTGGAGATGCTCCGCCGCCCTCCCGCCAGGTGCGCAGAAGTCCAAGATGCAAGCTCTGTACCGGCCCCTCGGGCTCCTGGGAGGATCCTGCTCTGGCTCGCGGTCTGTTCTCCGCTGCACACTGCATTGCCCTCACTTCCCTACCCACTTCCCTGTCTCTATCTGAGGCTCCTGGGTCAGCTCCGAAATACCCTACTGTCCTCAAGCCCTGGCTCAGGCCTGTGTGGGGCGAGCCCAGTTGAATAGTGGCATCATTAAGTGTGAGTATTCAGATCCCATTTCTGCCACTTAGACCTTGGGGCAGTGCCTCAAGCGCTCTTCGCCTCAGTTTCTTCACCTATAAAATGGGCACAGCAACAGACCCCAAAGCACAGAGCTGTTCTGAAGATTGGGTGAGGGATTATACGGAGAGCCTGCCAGCAGGCCCTGGTATGTAGTGAATACTCAACCCCACAGGGCCAGGGGCTGCCAGCTACGCACACTTTGTGTGCACTATTGATACTACATGGATGGGCAGAGTTTAGTACCATTTACTGAATCAAATTCTTGTCCTGATGACCCAGGCGATCCTGACCGTGGCTCCTCCTCCCCTCCTGAGCTCACCCTCTGTGTGAGTCAGTCTGGCTCTTGTTCCCAGCCTGGCCTGGCACCTGCCCCCACAATGCCCTGCTGCATTTGCTGACATCAACTGTTGTGGCTAGGCAAGGGAGCCGGAGACCCTTCCCAGGTGACCCCACCCTCTGCGCACAGGCCAGGAGGTCAGACCTGGGCTGACATCTTCATAGTAAATGAGTCCTGTTCTCTGGCTTCCCTCCCCTTCGCCCTGGGAGGGGCGCCAACAAGAGGCCCAGGGCAGCCTCTCTTAGGACTGCAATTTCTAATGAGCCCCTGCTCTTTGGAAAGAGGAAAATGCTACACAACCCTGAGTTGTTAATAAAAACAGTTAATCTTGTTGGGGTTGCCCTGTGGCCTTCAGGGCCCCTCTCCTCCCCTTGATGGAGGCAGAGAAGAGACAACAGTTCTAGAAGGAAGTGGACCAGAACGCTAGTCCCGCCTGCTGCTAACTCACCCAGTGACCTTGGACAAAACACATCTTTTGGGGGAGCCTCTGTATTTTCATGGTTAAAATGAGGGTTGTAAATCCCCCGATTTCTGACTCTCAGGCAGACCTCACCAAGTACAGACAGGGCCAGGCATTTCATACCTATCACCAGCCTGAGGATTTTCACCTGTGGGCTAGTTTATTCTGTACGTGACCCGGCTATGTAAGGACTAGAGGCCTGGTGTACGGAAATTCATGCACTCAGGGTTGGCAGGGGGGGTCCCTCAGCCTGGCCTGCACCCTCTCACAGTCCAGGAGCCCTCAGGGGATGTCCACCTGCCAGCTTAGTCCCGCTCCCTGGGGGATCAATCCTAAGCTGGTAGTCAGACATTCCTCTGGCAGCCCGGGAGCCCTTGGGGGATGTCCGACTGTGACTTAGGCCCACTCCCTGCTGCAGTTGGGCATCCTTAGCTCTGCCGAGGAGGCGGGAGAGGCTCCTGCTACCGCTGCTGTGCTTGCAGCCCTCAGCTGGGCTTGTGGCTGAGCAGAGCTCCCCCTGTGGGTGCACACTGACCACCAGGGACAGCTTCTGCATTGAGCATCTGCCCCCTGGTGGTCAGTGTGCATCATAGCAACCGGTCATTCCCAGCCATTCCACTGTTAGGGTCAATTTGCATATCACCCTTTTATTATATAGGATTGCCTCCTGGTGTTTAGATGAGGACACCGAGGTTGGAGGAAGTTATATAACTCCCCTAATGTCTTGATTATCAAAGATGGAGCTGGTGTGTGTGTGCCTGTGGGTGTTTATTCATTGCACACAAACAAGTGTTTGTGGGTGAGTGTTCACATAAATGTGTGTTTATGTGTGTGCATGTGTGTGCCTGTTGGAGAGTAGATGTGCTTATGTGTGTGCCCATGTGGGTCTGCTTATGTGTCGAGCTGCCATTTGTGTCTGTGTGTGCACATGTGTGGCATCTGATCACATTCAGGCTCCTCTGCGATCCCTGGACGGCCCATCCTCTCTCCTCTCTCTCTGCCCCCCTCCTTCCCTGTTCCCCTCCCTCCTATGTCTCTAGGCAGAACCACCAAATTGGTTTTCTTTTGAAATGAAAACAAAGCCTGTTCCTTCCAAACTCCAAGAGCGTCCACCTGCCGAGAAATCCATGACAATTAACCAGATCTGCCTGAGGAGAGAGGGCCCTGCCAGGGAGGTGGTCTCCTGCCCTGGTTAAACATTCAGAGGAGCATTGGAATGTGATAGGAGCATAGTCTTTTACTAAAGGATTTAATGGCCCACAATTCAATTTGAACTGAAAGAATCCCCCCAATGACTCCTTATAAAGTCTTCCCGAGCACCCGGTCAATATCTACAGGCTGGTGAGGAGCAGCTTTCGATTAGCTGTTTCTGCCAATGGCCATGGCAAGCCAAGGAGGGAGGAGGGAGTCCTGTGCTCAGTTACACAGGCAGTGCCTCATGAAATGGGCACACATTGACCGGCTGCAGTGCTGTCCAGGCTGGGCGGAGGAGGGCTCATGCAGGGCCCGACAGCTCATCAAATTCCCTGGATCCTCGCTCCGACCAGGCGGTACCTAACAGGGGGCTGGAAGCCATGTTTCTAACCATTTGAAGCCAGAAGATCCCCAGGTGCAAGGTAAGACCGGAGCTTCCAGCTGCTGAGGTTTCGGTGTTCTAACCAGTCGGTTCCCAAAAGAAAGGAGAGAAGTGACCATGACACAACTTATCCTTTGGCCTGATTGGCACCTCCAACATGGAGGATCCTCAAACGAGGATTCCAGAGTAAGAGAAAGGGCCATTTCAAAGCCTCATAATAGAGTCTCTGCATGTGAACCCGAGCCCTGTCCAGGGAGGAGCAGGGAGTCTATGTCCTGTCCAAGGAGGAGCAGGGAGTCTATGTCCTGTCCAGGGAGGAGCTGGGAGTCTATGTCCTGTACAGAGAGGAGCAGGGGGTCTGTGCCCTGTCCAGGGAGGAGCTGGGAGTCTGTGCCCTGTCCAGGGAGGAGCTGGTAGCCTGTGCCCTGTCCAGGGAGGAGCTGGGAGACTGTGCCCTGTCCAGGGAGGAGCTGGGAGTCTGTGCCCTGTCCAGGGAGGAGCTGGTAGCCTGTGCCCTGTCCAGGGAGGAGCTGGGAGACTGTGCCCTGTCCAGGGAGGAGCTGGGAGTCTGTGCCCTGTCCAGGGAGGAGCTGGTAGCCTGTGCCCTGTCCAGGGAGGAGCTGGGAGACTGTGCCCTGTCCAGGGAGGAGCTGGGAGTCTGTGCCCTGTCCAGGGAGGAGCTGGTAGCCTGTGCCCTGTCCAGGGAGGAGCTGGGAGACTGTGCCCTGTCCAGGGAGGAGCTGGGAGTCTGTGCCCTGTCCAGGGAGGAGCTGGTAGCCTGTGCCCTGTCCAGGGAGGAGCTGGGAGACTGTGCCCTGTCCAGGGAGGAGCTGGGAGTCTGTGCCCTGTCCAGGGAGGAGCTGGTAGCCTGTGCCCTGTCCAGGGAGGAGCTGGGAGACTGTGCCCTGTCCAGGGAGGAGCTGGGAGTCTGTGCCCTGTCCAGGGAGGAGCTGGTAGCCTGTGCCCTGTCCAGGGAGGAGCTGGGAGACTGTGCCCTGTCCAGGGAGGAGCTGGGAGTCTGTGCCCTGTCCAGGGAGGAGCTGGTAGCCTGTGCCCTGTCCAGGGAGGAGCTGGGAGACTGTGCCCTGTCCAGGGAGGAGCTGGGAGTCTGTGCCCTGTCCAGGGAGGAGCTGGTAGCCTGTGCCCTGTCCAGGGAGGAGCTGGGAGACTGTGCCCTGTCCAGGGAGGAGCTGGGAGTCTGTGCCCTGTCCAGGGAGGAGCTGGTAGCCTGTGCCCTGTCCAGGGAGGAGCTGGGAGACTGTGCCCTGTCCAGGGAGGAGCTGGGAGTCTGTGCCCTGTCCAGGGAGGAGCTGGTAGCCTGTGCCCTGTCCAGGGAGGAGCTGGGAGACTGTGCCCTGTCCAGGGAGGAGCTGGGAGTCTGTGCCCTGTCCAGGGAGGAGCTGGTAGCCTGTGCCCTGTCCAGGGAGGAGCTGGGAGACTGTGCCCTGTCCAGGGAGGAGCTGGGAGTCTGTGCCCTGTCCAGGGAGGAGCTGGTAGCCTGTGCCCTGTCCAGGGAGGAGCTGGGAGACTGTGCCCTGTCCAGGGAGGAGCTGGGAGTCTGTGCCCTGTCCAGGGAGGAGCTGGTAGCCTGTGCCCTGTCCAGGGAGGAGCTGGGAGACTGTGCCCTGTCCAGGGAGGAGCTGGGAGTCTGTGCCCTGTCCAGGGAGGAGCTGGTAGCCTGTGCCCTGTCCAGGGAGGAGCTGGGAGACTGTGCCCTGTCCAGGGAGGAGCTGGGAGTCTGTGCCCTGTCCAGGGAGGAGCTGGTAGCCTGTGCCCTGTCCAGGGAGGAGCTGGGAGACTGTGCCCTGTCCAGGGAGGAGCTGGGAGTCTGTGCCCTGTCCAGGGAGGAGCTGGTAGCCTGTGCCCTGTCCAGGGAGGAGCTGGGAGACTGTGCCCTGTCCAGGGAGGAGCTGGGAGTCTGTGCCCTGTCCAGGGTTGGAGCTGGGAGGCTGGGCCCTGTCCAGGGAGGAGCTGGGAGTCTGTGTCCTGTCCAGGGAGGAGCAGGGAGTCTGTGCCCTGTCCAGGGAGGAGCTGGGAGTATGTGTCCTGTCCAGGGTGGAGCTGTGAATCTGTGCCCTGTCCAGGGAGGATCTGGGAGTCTATGTCCTGTCCAGGGAGGATCTGGGAGTCTGTGTCCTGTCCAGGGAGGAGCTGGGAGTCTGTGTCCTGTCCAGGGAGGAGCAGGGAGTCTGTGTCCTGTCCAGGGAGGAGCTGGGAGTCTATGTCCTGTCCAGGGAGGAGCTGGGAGTCTGTGTCCTGTCCAGGGAGGAGCAGGGAGTCTGTGTCCTGTCCAGGGAGGAGCTGGGAGTCTATGTCCTGTCCAGGGAGGAGCTGGGAGTCTGTGTCCTGTCCAGGGAGGAGCAGGGAGTCTGTGTCCTGTCCAGGGAGGAGCTGGGAGTCTATGTCCTGTCCAGGGAGGAGCTGGGAGTCTGTGTCCTGTCCAGGGAGGAGCAGGGAGTCTGTGTCCTGTCCAGGGAGGAGCTGGGAGTCTATGTCCTGTCCAGGGAGGAGCTGGGAGTCTGTGTCCTGTCCAGGGAGGAGCAGGGAGTCTGTGTCCTGTCCAGGGAGGAGCTGGGAGTCTGTGTCCTGTCCAGGGAGGAGCTGGGAGTCTGTGTCCTGTCCAGGGAGGAGCAGGGAGTCTGTGTCCTGTCCAGGGAGGAGCTGGGAGTATGTGTCCTGTCCAGGGAGGAACTGGGTGTCTGTTTCCTGTCCAGGGAGGAGCTGGGAGTCTGTGTCCTGTCCAGGGAGGAGCTGGGAGTGTGTGCCCTGTCCAGGGAGGAGCTGGGAGTCTGTGCCCTGTTCAGGGAGGAGCTGAGAGTCTGTGCCCTGTCCCGGGAGGAGCCTCCAGGTCTCCCTCAGAACCATCACACCTGCTTCACCCACAGATCTAATAACTCGGCTTTTTCTGGTCCACACATCACTTCAGCGCTAGAACACAACAGAAAGGATGTAAGTGGGTAAGGGAGGTCTCCGCTAAAGGTTGTGACCCTCTCAGCAGCAAGAAGAGCAAAGGCAGAGGATCTGTGAGCAGAGCGGGGCGGGCACCAAGTGTGGCCCAGTTCCGGGGCAGGCCAGCACTCCTGCCCTGGGAGTCCATGAGTTGTGCTCCAGATGCCATAGCAGAGGCCCCGGAAGGCGGCTTCAGTAGACATGCACTTTCTCATAGAGTGGAAGCTGGGAGTCAAGGTCAGGGTGCGGAAGGGCTGGTTTCTGGGGGGCGCTTCCTGCCTGCTGATGGCCATCTCCTCACTGCGCTCATAGGACCTTCCTCCGTGTGCACACGGAGAGAGAACACTCTGGGCTCTCACTCTCTTTATAAGGAAGCTGGTCCTACCAGATTAGGGACCCATGCTGACAACCTCATTTAACTGTAATGATCCCCTTAGAAGTCCCCATCTCTAAACACAGTCACGTAGGAGTGTTAGGAGGGCACAGTTCACCATACACTCCCTCCAACGTCTGCAGGGCCCGGCAGGACCACAGTGGATGTTCACGAAGTTATCAAGAGCAGCTTTTATATGAAGCTTAGTTACTTCCCTTTAAGACAGCAAGGAAGTAAGGGAGGCATTGTATAAAGCTTGGCCTTAAAAGGAAAAGAATATTTGCCAGCATGGTGGCTTTTAAAGGAAAGATTGCCATTGAAAAACAAGATGAAGGATGTGAAATGCAGTTTTTTTCAGGGTCCTGACAGAGCTGTTAGGAAATGGCACCTCAGATTAGCATCATTTGAGAACAGGTTAGTAAAGAGCTATGGGCTGATGACAATACCACAAAGGGGAGCACTGCAGCCAGGCGGGGGCAGGTGGGATATTCCGGGCCTGGAGCTGAAGCCGGAGCCCTGGGAACCCGAGACAGAGAAGGCTGTGCATGGAGTGCTGTCCAATAACAGTCTGAGCTCTTGGGTCAGGCAGACCGCAGCAAGGAGGCAGGAGGGAGCTGGAGACTCCCCCCTCTTCCCTCACACCCATCTCCTAAAGAGCCCCTCATGGGCTAAGTCCAACCGGAACCCAGACATCACCTTTGCCCAGGGACTGAGCATGGTTTCTGCCTCCTGGTTCGAGGGCAGGGTAGAGAGCGAACACGGAAGAGAAAGCCAAAGATGCCTGGGGCCTTCCCTTTCCCAGGGGGCCCCTGGTTCCCAACAGGACTTGCCCATCACACCAGCTGTGACTGAGGAGTTAGCTCATCTCCTCACCCAGCTCCCACTCCAGCTCTGGTCCTGTTTCATTCTCTTGCCTCCTCAAGACAAGAGAGGGAGAGAACGTACCCAAAGTTTCTCCCCAGCTCCGGCCCGCTGCGTCCCACCATCAAACAAACACATACCTGTCTCCTCTTCGACGAGAAGAGAAACCCCTTCCACACCATAAGCCCTTTCAAAGTGGAGCTCCGTGCTGGGCCCAGGCCCTCCCAGCCTGAGGCTCTGAGCTGCAGCCGCCACCACTGATGCTGGAAAGAACAGAGGCTTCTCGCACCTGCGCTGCCGGATGCGCACTGAGCCGCTCTCATTAGCACGTCCAGGCTGCGAGCAGGCTTCCAGAGGCAGCGGGCCCGGGCCATCAGGGAGGGGTGTGAGCTTACATTCTTCACATGGGATGCTTCTCCTTGATATAGTCCTTCCTCTCCCACTGACTTTTCCTCACGTCCAAGAATAGATCCAATTAAGCTCCCAAAGCAGAGGTTTGTTATGTGAAAGGAAAGGTAAGCCGGAAATTAATCACTTTCTCTTCTCCCCAGTGGTGGTGTTGATGGGGCCGGGAAGCAGGTGGAAAAGGAGAAGTGGTTTTCTTCCCTCCCTGTTCTTTCCGCAGATCCGTGGCCCGCGCGGCTCTCCAATGGCGCCTTGCTCGCTCCTTTTATTTTTTCTATTTATTGTTAATTTTTAGAGGGTTTTTTTTTTCATTTACAGTTTAATTCAATATCATTTTGCATTAGTGCCAGGTGTACACCTGGTGGTTAGTCGATCCTCGCTCATTCTGTGGGAACCTGGACGGGGTAGTTCATGCCGGTTCCACAGAAGCAGGTGTTGAGCTGGGGATGCACGTGCAGGGGGCTTTT
>NW_006300048.1:34277-36364 GCF_000327345.1 Myotis davidii | reverse complement strand
GAAGCGGGGCAGGGAGTGCGGGGCAAGTCCTGGCAGCGTCCAGCCTCAGCCGGATCCTGGCGGAGCTCTAGGGTGTAAATGGCACCTCAGTCTCCGAGGCAGCTGGGCTTTCAGGCCCCTGCGCCAGTCAGTCCCTGAGCGGGGAGGAGGTGCTGGAGGGGGGTAAACTGGCAGGCCCTGGCCTGCTGACTGCCAGTGAGGACTAAGTTCTTGGATGAGAATACCAGGCCCGGGCCTTTAGAACAGGGCAGAAGCTGGAGACAGGCCACACAGAGCGGCTGTCCCCTCTCAGGGCGCTCAGCGGGCCCACAGACAGCAGAGAGGAAATGGAGAGGGCTCCTGCGTCAGGGCCCAGGTCAGCGTCCTGTGGTATCTCCCCCCACGTCCCCTCTCTCCTCAAGCAAGTGCTCTGAGCTCATCTGGGGACCCAGCATGTGCCCTGTGCTGTGGCAGGGACACAGGCAAACCCCGTGGGACTTCCACTCGGGGTCGGAAACTGGTCGCACACAGATGAAGAGGAAAACCCGAGGGTTCCCAGGTTAAAGCCAGAGATGAGCGGTCCGACACAGCTGCTAGGAGCTTCATAAGCGGGAACCCGAGTGGGGCTCAGGGGGACGAGAGGGGGAATAATGATCTTCCACACAGTGCTTTGTGCTTTATGAAGAGCACTCTCCGAGCTGCTTCTCATTTAGGCCTCGGAATAGGACCCGGAGGTGGTGCATAGCAGCCTCATCTTACAAATGAGAAGAACGGAGGCTCAGAAGGGTTGTGACTGACTCGTCAGGTGCTGTGTGGCGAAGTCCCCGCGAGTTCACCGCTTTAGACTGAGGCCCGTGTTCTCTCTACTGTGCGCACTGTCTCCCAGAGCACAGGCCTCCAGGCTGAGAAGTGGAGGAAAGGGGTTCTAGACAGAGGAACAGCATGAGCACAGGCCCGGGGACTGACACCCACTTGTGAAGACTGGCGACATGCGGGTTTGATTCATCTCCCTGTCGGGGCAGCATCGGAGGCCAGTGCTACCACCCCTTGACCTGCTGCTACCGCGTCACAGTGGAATGGAACCATCTCTCTGCGGAGGAATCCAGGCCTTCAGAGTGGGCAGGAGCCACGCAGGGGGCCTGAGGGCCAGGAGTGGACACGCAGAGACCACACACCAGAGGCCAGGAGCCTGCCCTGTGCACAGGCGGAAAGGACCCTTCCTATTCAGAGATGGGCCAGGGCTGCTGCCCCACATGTCCCAGAGAGGCCAGAGCCCGCGTGGCATCGCTCAGCCCCAGACGCCTAAGGACAGTGCTGCCCAGGACCGGGGCTGCTACCTTCCATCCCATCTTAGCTCAGTGACCTTCGGAGAGACAGGATGTCAGCCCAGTTGCCCAACATGTAGTAAGCGTTTCCCATGTACCAGACACTGGCACCCAGCCTCCCACACGCTATGATCAGGGTCCTTCACAGGTGCCCACAGGATCACGGCCTCCTCCCTCCAAAGGCAGAGCCGGGTTCCCGCACGTGGGCTGGACTGGTGATTGTTCCCTCGTCACAGCACGGTGGAGTGACACTGTGACTTCCCAAGCTCAGTCATAAAGACATGCCGCTTAGTCTGTCTGTCTGTCTGTCTCTCTCTCTCTCCTCCCCCTCTCTCTCTCTTGGCTCACTCTGGGGGCGCCCACACGTTGTGAGGCACTGATGCCAGCCTGAGGGAGGCTGGTGTGCAGGTGCCCAGCGTCACCATAGCAGCCTGAGAGGAGCTGGGCTGCAAGCCTGGGAGCCTTTGACCCAGAAATCTGACCCAGAAACCAAGAGAGGGAACATTTTCTGTCGTCAGCCCTGAGTTTAAGGTGGTTTGTTAGGCAGAGGCTCAGCACCCCATTGAAGAAGGGCCTCTCGATCGTGTCCAAGGTGGACATGGGCACAGCATTACAATAAAAGCACAGCGAACCCTGCATCCGGAAGCTTCGGGAAGTCACGGGCAGTTTTGCTGGAGAGTCTGTGGGAGGGGGAGGAACGGGGAGGGAATCACATCCCACAGCAGAGACCCAAATCCTTAAAATCTCCGTTATTTCCTTCTTCCTTCTGGGACACGCGCTCAC
>NW_006300048.1:26927-34235 GCF_000327345.1 Myotis davidii | reverse complement strand
GCCCTCCTGCCTGTTACCTTGTCAGAACAGTGGCACCGCCCAGCAGGACAAGGCGCTTGGAGGGTGGGGGGTGAGGACAGCTGTAATCGTGTAGTAAGTGGTCCTGTCACAGCGGCAACAGCAGACGTGGACACACGTGGGGGGTCTGCGAGTCCAGAGGGGGCACGCCCACCCACAGGGTCCCAGGAGCTTCACCGAGGGATGAGTGAGGACAGACGCAGGGCAGCCAAGAGGGACAGAGGGCATGGCTGGGTGAGACTCCAGGCTGTGCAAAGGCACAAAGGCACAAACCCACAACACTACACCAGGAGCCAGCGGGCTTTGGATGGGTAGCCTTGTGGCTCCAGGGTTCGGAGGCTCCAGCCCACCTGACCCGAGGTTTGGGGCTCCTGGAGCAACTGGAGCTGGCCCTGATCTGAGATGGGCCTCCCTTCTCGGAAAACACCCTCGTCTGGGGTTCAGTTTAGTCACTAAATGGTGGTGAGGGCTTTGCCCAGCAAGCTCACTCCTCTGGACCTCAGTTTACCCCTCTGTAATAGAGGAGGCCACGCCGTGTCACGCCTCTCACACTAATTCCTGTGAGATCTCCTGAGGGCTGGTTAAATGCTGGTGCCCAGGCCTCCCCAGAGGTTCTGAGTGCTCAGAGCCAAGGCGGGGCCTGTGAGCCTGCATTTTAACAAGGGTCCCAGGTGCGGGGGTTGCAGGCAAGCCTCCCATTTTAGTGGCTTCCTAAACCGTCTAGATGCTAAGAATCACCTGGGAAGTTGTGAAAACGCTTGCAGATCCCTCCCCTGGAGGGGCCAGTCCAGGGAGCCTGCCTAGGACAGTGATTCTCAAAGTGGGGTCCCCTGGAGCAGCAGGCACATCTGAAATTTGTCATACATGCACTTTGTCAGCCCCACACTGGCTGCTGAATCAGAAACTCTAGGGGTAGCCCCCCAACTAGTTTGAACAAGCTCCCCAGCTGAGTCTGGCCCCTGCTACAGTACGAGGGCCCCTGGCCTAGAGCATGCATTGCTTTGAAACTCCTGCAATTCTGACGGCATATTCTTAACACTGGAACAGGTGGGAGGCCCTGCATCCAGGATGGCCAGCTCCCGATGCCCGGGGTCCCTGGAGGCCAGGGCTCTCCCCAGCTTGCCTTGGGCCTTTCCAGGACACAGCCAGTGTTTCCCCTTTATGAGCAAGTAATATTCGGAAGTGCCAGAGGTCAGGCATGAAAACCCCCACATTATTCACACTTTATTTACTCACTCTTGACACCTGGCCCGCCGCTGCTCCCCGAGCCGTGGAAGCCACGGAGCTTCCTGAACCCAAGACTCACTGAGAATGAGGCTGGGTCAGCAGGACCACTTCCTTTTATGAATTCATTCCCACCAGCTGATATCTCATTTTCGGGAAGGTGACCTGTGCGCCTGGCTCGCTGCCCTCTCCCCACCCGCTCCCCCGCGCTTCCTCCCCACCAGGCAAGAAGTCCTTCTCAGAATGACAAGGGGCCTAGAGCAGGCGCTGGGCCCCAGTCAAATGTGAAATGTGCTCAGGCCGGTGTGACTCAGTCAGTTGGGTGTCATCCTGTGCACCAAAAGGTAACCGGTTCAATTCCAGGTCAGGGCACATGCCCTGGTGGTGGGCTCACTCCACAGTGGGGGGCGTGCAAGAGGAGCCCAATGCTTCACTCTCACATCAATGTTTCTCTTTCTTTCCCCCTCCCCCTTCCACTCTCTCTAAAAATCGATTTTTTAAAAATCTTTAAAAAACACAAAAGAAGAATGAAATGATGAAGTGCTCCCTTGCTTCCCCTTCAACCTGGTGTTTAATTCTGGGGGGACCCATTATCTTTAGACTGTGACTGGGAGGGGGACACCTGGCCTCTCCGGTGTCAGTACTGTGGCTCCTTCCCTTTACAGGGGCCTCAAATCCCACCATCACTACAGCATTTCTTCCGTCCTCTCCCCTACACACACACACACACACACACACACACACCCCACACACACCACACATACCACACACCACACACACACACACCCCACACACACCACACATACCACACACACACAACCACCACATACCACACACGCACCACACATACACCACACACACACACCCCACACACACCACACATACCACACACACACAACCACCACATACCACACACGCACCACACATACACCACACACACACACCCCACACACACCACACATACCACACACACACAACCACCACATACCACACACGCACCACACATACACCACACACACACACCCCACACACACCACACATACCACACACACACAACCACCACATACCACACACGCACCACACATACACCACACACACACACCCCACACACACCACACATACCACACACACACAACCACCACATACCACACACGCACCACACATACACCACACACACACACCCCACACACACCACACATACCACACACACACAACCACCACATACCACACACGCACCACACATACACCACACACACACACACACACACACACTTTGTTTACTTACTGATCCATCCATTCAACATTTATGTATTGAGCACATCTGTGCCAGGTAATGTGCTAGAAGTTGGGGTACTTGCAGGTGACTAGGACCCGAGACAATATGTGAAGACCTGTCAGACAAAGCTGGACCCTAGGAGCCTTGTGCGAGCTTCCCAGTGGCTGAGGAGGAGACCCTGTAGGTAGACGGGATGGGACTTTGGAGGAGAGAGTGAGAGAAGGCATTGGAAAAAATAATAGGCTTGTCTGACTTTATTAAGCTTAGAAACATGCTTATTGGGCAGTTATTGTGTTCCAAGAGCTTCACCAGGGCTCCAGAGAGGCATTCACTGTGCGACCTGCGTGTCTGAGGTGGGGAGGGGAGGTGGGGGAGCGGGGAAGGGGACCAGCCAGTGGAGTTCTCACCTTTTCTGAGAGGCAGGTGTTGGGGCAGAGGCCTGGCTTAACGGTCAAAAGAACCAAAAACTAGTCTGGCAGGCTGTCCCTGTAGCTGTGACCTTGGAGAAGCCACCTTTTCCCTAAGCCTCTGATGGTCTGTGAGAGGGAAGAGGTGCTCTGTAGAATGGGACTCTTTAAAGCGCCCCCGTCTGTTAAGGACAGATGATGAGATAACAAGTGTGGCCACACCTGCCGACTATGGAGAGCTGTAGATTGTTAGTCATTCTGCAAACATGTATTTTGCACCTACTATCTGCCAGACAGGCTTTGACAAGGAGTCTGAGAACACAATAGACAGAAATCCTTGTCTTCATGGAGCTTCCAGTGGGGGAAGACGGAGGGTGAATCAGCAGATAGTGTGTCCCTGGCATCAAGTGCTCTGGAGAAAGTAAAGTGGGGTGAGGGGGTCAAGAAGTACTGAGGGAGGCGGTGCTGCTATCTTCCATAGAATGGCCAGAGAAGGCTTCTCAAAGTGACAAGGTGATGCTTGAGCAGGAGCTGAAGGAAGTGGGAGGAAGTCACAGTTCTCTGGGGGAAGAGCATACCGGGCAGGGGAAGTGCACGTGCAAAGGCCCTGAGGTGTATGTGCTGCAAAGAGCATCGGTTGCTAAGGAAGGGACAGTCAGTTTAAGTGAAAGTTTCAGGAGTTTTGACAGCTGCTTTATATTATTTAAAATTATATAAACACTAGAAGCCCAGTGCATGAAATTTGTGTGTGGGGGGGTAGGGGGGGAGGGAGTGTGGGGATTCCTCAGCCCAGCCTGCATCCTCTCCAATCCGGGACCCCTCAGGGGATGTTCCACTGCCAACAGTTGGACATCCCTCTCGAAACCTGGGACTAC
The DNA here is from genome assembly GCF_000327345.1 of Myotis davidii. Lineage (NCBI taxonomy): Eukaryota > Metazoa > Chordata > Mammalia > Chiroptera > Vespertilionidae > Myotis > Myotis davidii. The sequence goes on along the minus strand of NW_006300048.1, from coordinate 30,435 downwards.
TGGCTCCTACCCGTTTCTGCCTGCCTGCCTGCCTGCCTGCCTGCCTGATTGCCCCTAACCACTCTACCTGCCTGATTGCCTCTGACTGCCTCTGCCTGCCTATCTGATCGCCCCTTACCACCTCTGCCTCAGCCCCCACCACCGTGGCTTTGTCTGGAAGGATGTCCGGAAGACATCTGGTCTATTCTGTCTAATTAGCATATTGCCCTTTTATTAGTAGAGATGATTAAATATTATTCCATCTGAAAGGAAGGTCATAAATATTCAAAACCCATCACTTCCTAACTATTTAGCTACACTTTGATCCAAGCTCTTCTGGTGATCTGCAGCTGTTGTAGGCATACAGTGGAAATGCTGCACAGTGGAGTGCCAGGCCTGTGCCTGCAGCCTCGAGGGATAATGAGAATAACAATTGTATCCATTTCCCTTTCTCCTAAGAACCCTGAGGTAGACATGGTTATCCTGGCTCATGGAAGGGGTATCTAAAGCACAGAGACATCTAGGAACCTGTGCAAAGTTGCACAGCTGGTCAGTAGCAGCCTGAAGTCGAGCCCAGGCCCCTGGCGCCAGAGCCTGCATTGTTGACCACAGTGACACTGTGAGTGGCGGGGGCCTTGACCTCCGGAGCTGATGGTGCGCTGGGAAGAGCAGACGTGCCTGAGCCCTGAAGGGTAGATGGCATTTTCCCCGGGAAGAGATGGAGGGTAGAGGAGGGTGTTCCAGGTGGTGGCGTCAGCAAGGACAGAGGTGCAGAGGGTGGGAAGGAAGAGGACGTGTTCAGGGAACAGCAAATGGTCCAGCCTGGCTGTCTTCTTCCACATCCTTACCAACCGTGGAGAAGCCTGCCTTTGGGTGCCTCAAAATAACAATTTTCCAAAAATAATTCATCTCCAGCTTTGTCTGTGTCGAATACTTCTTTGCTCAGTGAGTCCTATTTTACTCAAGGTGGTAGTAAATTGAATTAGTTCTCTGAACACAGAGATTGGAGAAACTGTGCGCGTGCGCGTGTGTGTGTGTGTGTGTGTGTGTGTGTGTGTGTGTGTGTGGCAGCAGGATGAGACCTGGCAGAGGGAGCCTGGCCTAGAATTTCGCATTTTCCTCAGGTCAGTTTGATGATCTGCTCTGAGCAAGGCTGGGCTGGTGGGAGGCAGCACAAGGGGCGGGGGCAGGGATGGCTGCCTGCGCATGGGCGTCCCTGTCACTCTCCCCAAGCTCAGAAGCTGCTGTGCTGGTCACTGTCCTGCGGTTAATGAGACGAGGACCATCTCTGGGTCCACGGTTACACTATCCAACAGGCTCTGTAAGAGCATCCATGTGACCAATCCCTCCCGTGACAAATGGCTCCTCTGGACGCTGAGCAAAGACCCCCAGTCTTAGGGGCACTGACTACCCTGGCAAGAAGCACAAGACCTGCAGAACGGAGGGTTTATGCTTGAGAGATGCATGAACCCAGGCGGGGTGAGCACAGCAGAGTGGATGACGGGAATGAGTGAGCACACTGCGCCCCCCGGGGCCTGACGGTGGGAGGGCAGCATGTGCCTGAGGCTGAGTAGGGAGGGGCTCCTGCCGGAGGGGCAGAGGTGACCCTATTGCACATGCAGTTACTGGGGGTTGCTGGTTCTGGATCTAAGATACCAGCCCACCTCCTGCAGATCAGAACTCTTAACTACAATGTGCTTTCATTTTTGTCAGGCTACCAGGACATTCAGAGGTCAAATCAGTGTTAGGAGAGTGACTAGTCATGCCAATTCCTGACACGCCTGTTTCTTAGTGGCTCAGCTTTTGATCCTTGTTAAGATTCTGCAAAAAAAATAAAAAAAAAAAAAAAAAAAAAAAAAATTGGAGGCAATATATATCATGCTAAAGTAGAAGTGCTATTCACAACCAATCCTTACCTTCAATGAGTGGCTCTTTGTGGGGCCCTAGGGGACAAAGGGCCCTGGCGGAGAACCACACAGTTAGTAAAGGGGTGCTGCTCCCCTCTGCGGGGGGTGTGGCTCTCCCCACCTTCAGGACCCCCTGCTTCCCTCAGACTGACCCTCATATAGTGGCATTAATCAGTCCATATCCCAAACACTTCTAGCCTCTTCACATTTTTTAGGCTCTCTCCCATCCAAGTTCATCCATCCATCCACCCTTCTGTCCATCTACCCATCCATCATCCATCCATCCATCCATCCACCCTTCTGTCCACCCACCATCCCTCCCATCACTCTCCCAGCAGACATCGAGTACCCTTCCTCTGGGCTGGGAATGAAGCTGTAAGGATGAGCAGGAATTGGGACCTGCCTCCCAGTAGACTTTGCACCTCGGAGGGGAGACGATTGGCCGTGGGTAAGTTCCAGGTGCCAGGATGGCTGGGAGAATAGTCAATGCAGGATTCAGAGATGGGAGGGAGCGTGCACTTTGGAGCCGCGCTGTCTGGGTTTCCAATCCTGGCTCCACCCCTTAGCAGTTCAGTGGCCTTTCAAACCGTTTCACCCCCCTGTGCCTCAGTCTCCCCATCTGTCAGTGGCATGCATGGGGCCTACCTCCGAAGGTCACTGTGCTGCCCACCCACTGCTGAGTAAGGATCCACTCCAGCCACTGCGTTGTATCTCCGGATTTGAGGGTCCGTCGCCCAGGCAGGGCTGGGCTGCTCGGTGGTTTAGTTCTGCCTGGTGTCAGCGGAAGCCACTCAAAGGACATTCAGCTGGCCTGGAGGGGCCCCGAGGGCTTCTCACATGCCCGGCACCTCGGTAGGCATGGCAACAGGCTGGGTCCCACTGGGTTGTGCACTAGAGCACTCCGAAGGGGCCTCTCCAGCGTGGCCGTCTTGGGCTGGTCAGACACCTCACGGTGGCCCAGGTCCCGAGGTGCAGAGATAGGAGCAGAGTTGCCGGTGTTCAAGCCTGACCTAGAACCAGCCCGGCTTCCCTGCCCCACGTCCTAGTGGTCAGAGCAGACCCAGGACCCGGCCAGGTTCAGGCTGAGAGGACTTCAACCCCACCTCCTTGACCGGAGGAGTGGAAGGATCTGCGCCCATTCCGTAAGCCACCAGTTACAGAAAGAGGGAATGAGTTAATCCTGGAAAGTAGTGAGAGGAGGTGACTGGAGAGCAACGGCCAGGCAGTGCTTGCGGTTGTTGCTATTAGTATTATGACCCCTGAGCCAAGGCCTGAAAGGAGACTCTAGGCCCTCTTGGTGGAGACGGGAGCTGTGGGGAGCTGGCTGGGGCGGGTTCTGGACAGACTGTGTTGTTTGCACACGCTTGTGTTTTGGGCAATTTTGTGAGAGTCCTGGTTCATTCAAAGTCGATGATCAGACCAACTAATATATGCAAAACATGCAACCGACTAGTAATTAACAGGTTTCACATCCCTCCGGGGCACCCGGGACCCAGTCTGGTGGAGACAGGGGGCCAGGATGTCACTTGGACACCAGCCCGGTCACCCAGGAGAGGCAGGCTCAGCTCCTCCGAGGGGATCAATCACACAGATGAGCAACCCCGGCTCTGGGCTGCCTGCCC
>NW_006300048.1:20218-26902 GCF_000327345.1 Myotis davidii | reverse complement strand
CCCGCCAGCTCACTGCCTAATTGGAAAAGGCCATTTCAACATCTTCGTAGAAAATGGAGTTTTTCTTTCCGTGATGTCCGTGATTTGACTGGGAGTTGGCAAAGCATCCGTAGAATCCTAAACATCCGCTTAAAAGAATCAAGCCTTCATCTCAGGTTGGCACGGGCTCCGCCTCCCTTCGTGGGAGGAAGATAAAGCGCGTTCATGCGTGTCCCTGGCCCGTGAACACGGGCTGCTTACACATCTCTGGGAATGGCTGCGGGCGTCAAGGGTTTTCTCTCCTCCCAGGGACGGCCCCTGCCTTTAAACGGCCGCCTCGGGAAGAGTCATTTGCACCCGTGGGACCCGGGCGGGTGGGCTCCGGGAGGAGGGGGCTTCTCAGAGGAGCAGGAGTGGCCATGCATGGCCTCTGGGCCCGGTGCCCAGCTAGGCCCTTTACCGGCATCGCCCTGTGTAAGCCTCACCACACAGTCAGAGCATTGTGGAGGGAAAGGGGTTATTCTCACCCCCTTCCTTTTTTTTAAATATATTTTATTGATTTTTTTACAGAGAGGAAGGGAGAAGGATAGAGAGTTAGAAACATCTATGAGAGAGAAACATCGATCAGCTGCCTCCTACACACCCACTACTGGGGATGTGCCCGCAACCAAGGTACATGCCCTTGACCGGAATCGAACCTGGGACTCTTCAGTCCACAGGCCGACGCTCTATCCACTGAGCCAAACCGGTTAGGGTTTCCACCCTCTTCTGTAGCTGAGAAATCTGGGACCCAGACAGGCTGAGTCAACCACCCAGTACGTGACCTGGGCGGGCGCAGAGCCGCAATTTCTCTGCAAGCGTGCCCACACCTGCGCTTTCACGCTGCCCAGAGGCATGGGGTCTTTCCCATCTCTCCTTCATTGCCTTTCACTCCATTACCAACCCTGGAGACAAGCGCCTCTGACCTCGTGGTCCCCGCTCTGTGCTGGGCCGATGCTTGGCGCCCCGGTGGGGATATGTGCCAGACCCCACAGCACAGTGGGTGCCGAATCTGAATGAGAGATCTTTGTGCTGCTCTGGGAGCCAAGAGCCGTGGCTTCACATCCCAGCTGCTTATGAAGGCACCACTGCACAACCTTGCCAAGTTGTCCCCACCAGGAGCCGGTTTCCCCAGATAAAGTGGAGACCATGCTCTAGGCTTTCTGCAGCCCCTTTCAGCTGGAGACTCGGGGAGCTTATCAAGATGGTTGCATTCGTCTGTCCAGGTGTGCGCTGTCACCCCAGGCAGGCTCCCACGGACTGCAGGGTGAGCTGTAGCCTGCAGTAGTCCTGGGCTCTAGAGGGTGATGTAGACAGAAAGTGATAGCGGCAGAAATAGGATATTGGGGACCAGATAGAATTGTAAGAAATATCAGTCATGCTCTGTTAACTGTGATTATTTTGTTCTGATTAAAGAAAGCACAGTCTAACCTGGCTGGGGCCTAGGAGCTCACCTGGAAATGTAACCCATTCTCCCCATCAGGGAGCTGCCTATTATCATGGAAAGATTAACAATCTCATTACAGAAACCAGAATTGCCAGCCCTTTGAAGACCCCCCCCCCCAGCCCTTTGCATATCACTAGCCCTTTGAAGACCCCAGCCTTTGAGTACCTAAAGGCCTTTGCATATCTCCAGCCCCCATCACCCAACTGTCCATTTGGCATACCCCTCCCCATGTAACCTTTGTCCTTCTACCCAATATAAGCAGCTGGCCAATGGTGTGGTGCAGAGCAGATTTTTGTGGATGACCTGCCTTCTCCCATACTGCTGGCAGGATTGGAATAAATGCTTATATAGATTCAACCCTGCCTCTGCTTAATTGGCTCAAGTAGTGACAGGCAGCCCAGGCCCATTGATTGTCCAGTTACATAAAGATGAAGACAGGATGCGAGACTGTGACTAGGAGGGCAGAGGTTGCAAGAGCAGAGAAGAAATGGCCCATGACTGCTCTTTTCTCCAATCAGGAGGTAGACAAGTACTTATGCTGCACAGGGCGTGGTCAGACAGGTGTGTCTGGCCCTGGGAGGGGGACCCCTAGGGTTTGTCAGGAGGCACACTCACCCCCTCCCTCATCCTGATCGTCGTCTCTTTGGCTCTGGTTAGAAGAACAGAGCCGTCTACCCTTCACTGGGTCTGAGATGTGGAGCCCCGAGCTTTCAGAGGCAGCTTCCAACTGGACTGAGTCTTATCAGCCTATGGTTCCTCAGCCACCCGTCCTTCAGAATTTACAGATTCCTGTACTTGTGGATAAACGATTGCCTCAAGAAATATGACTGTCTCTCTCAGACCAGAACTCCCCGAGCTAGCGAGCAAACGAGCAAGCGTAGGGCTGTGCCTTCTCCCTTACACTGAAGGTTTCCTAACAGAAGCTGTGTCTCTGCCCTTCATTCATTACTATGACATTTACTGAGGACCTATGAAGTGCCATGCACTCTTTCGGGCACTGGGAATATTATGCTGATAAACAACAAACAATGTTAAGAATGATAAGTGCTAAGAGGCATAAACAAGCCAGGCATTGATGCTGTAGGGCCTCATGGCTGTCAGCTGGGTGCCTGGGAAGGCTCTGACAGCCCGCGGCAGAGGCCAGAAGTGCCTGGCCTTATCCTGTCCCAAAAGTGGGCCATGGAGAGGCCAGCTAGGAAGTCGCACTGACCCTGGCTGAAATCTGCAGGTTATTTAACTGCTCAGGTCCTCGGTTTCCCCGTCTGTGAAACCAGGATAATGCATGGGCTTCGCAGGTTTGAAATTAGGGTAATAGATACTCAGGAGGGGGCTCTGGACATGGTGGTGGGTAACAATCATTATATTTACTCAGCGTAGGCACGATGCTTCATGTCTATAGGTGATATTTCATCTTCGCAGCTCTAAGAGAAAGGGGGTGGGGAGGAGGTCATGAGCTCCCCAGGGGACAGGTTGATGTATGGGCATGAGGTTTGGGGTTGTCACAATGGCTGGAGCCACCTGTGAGTGGCAAGGGGAATGCCTACAAATGTGTCCCCCCTGGGCAATGTGTGGACTAAACCAAGTAGTACCTCCATTTAAAACAAAACAAAACACTAATTCCAAAACAACCCCTCATTAACAGATAAGGGACTAAATCCCGGGTCAGGTGACTAGTCCAGGTTCACCTGGCACATCAGGGCAGACCTAGGTCCAGAACCATGTCCCCACCTCACCACCAACACCTTCGCCGAGCAGATCCCACACCACCCGGAAACCACCTCCGGTTCAGCCCCTCCAAAGCCACTGGATGTGGCCTGTGATGTCCCACTTCCCAGCCTAAGGAATGACCCCTCACCCAGCCCGGCCTGAGACATGAACATGGATATCTTTGATCTGGTTCTCAGATTTCCATCCCCACAGCCACCTCCCGTAAAGAAAAGGTGGTGATAATTACATTTCTGCTCTCTGCGCTCCGTAATTAATAATTGCAATTCATCTCACACACTTAGTCAAATAGCACAGGGGCTAATTGGCTGTTACCTTTCTCCTTTTGATTGAGACAATCAGATGCTCAGTGGTTCTGCGGTGTACTCAGCAGGACCCGATAAAGTCTGCCATGGGCGATGTGTGTGCACAGCATTTGCAGAGAGGAAGCTGAGCCAAGGAGTGAGGGAGCTGGGCCTCTTGAGCAGGGGACCGAGGGGCGGAGGCCAGGAGTCCTGGGTCGGGCAATGTGTTGGAACAGGACTTTTAAGCCTCGAGTCACCCTGGATGCTGCTTCCTGGCTCCTGGTGCAGGTCAGCCCACTCCCTCCTTTCATTCTGGGTGTGTGAGGGTGGTGTGCTGCTCACCTCTCTGCTTGCCCCAAGGGATTGGTGTGTTTCCCATCCAGCTCTCTCAGGTCAGGGTGGGTCCTGGATTATCCAGCCCCCATGGGTTGGGGAATATCAGCTGCATCTTCTGTCCCCAAATCTCCTCCTGAGATTCCTTTGCCATCCACGTGCTGGAATTCTGCTAGTGGAAATTCATTCGTTGTCACCTGGCAGGGGTGGGGTGGAGGGCTCTTTTTCAGAGTCTCATTGCATTGTTTGGGATTATTTTTATTGTAAATGATAGAATAAAAAATTAGCTTGGTCTTAGGCAACATAATTGAGTGAATTAATTATTGAAAAGTTTAGAGAGTGTTGCTGGCTTCAGGCATGGTTTAATCCAAGGGTTTCCATTGTCAGCAGGACTCTGGCCCATTCCTAGGCAGTTCCCTGGGCTCTGCTCTGCTCCTGGGTCAGTTTCCTCTTCTGGCCACCAGCCCCCAACCCCACACAATAGAGGCTATGACACCAGGGAGACAAACAGCTTCTCTCAGAGAGGTTTCTGCCAAAGAAGAAGAAGTAGCTTTGGAGAACCCCCAGCAAATGTCTCCCAGTTCATTGACCCACATTATGTGTTCCCTGCACTTCTCTCCCCAAATAATCACTGTGTCCAGGTGATGGAGCCAGCTACCCTGGGGCAGCACTGTCACTTATTACAGAATATGGGACTCAGCAAACTATGTCCCTTGGGCCAAGGACATGACTTATAGTTAGTGTTACTCTATAACAGTGGTTCTCAACCTGTGGGTCGTGATCCCTTTGGGGGTCAAACAACCCTTTCACAGGGGTTGCCTAAGACCATCAGAAAACACAAATATAATTACATATTGTTTTTATGATTCATCACTATGCTTTAATTATGTTCAATTTGTAACAATGAAATTGGGGGTCACTGCAATATGAGGAACTATATTAAAGGGTCACAGCATTAGGAAGGTTGAAAACCACTGTTCTATAGTGTGTGCTTTGGTGCACAGGGGCAGAGTGGAGTAGGTACAACAGAGCCCTTACGACCTGCAAAGATAAAAATATTTGCTATCTAGACCTTCTGAGAAAGAGTCTCCAGACTCCCGACACAGAAAGTCAGCATCAGAGGGAAATTAGGTGTGGGGCAACCCCATCTCTGTCACGACCTGTGGCAAGCCCTTGAGAATAAGGCACAGAATCTGGCCTCAAAGGGCTCTTCACTTGATTGAAGGACCACAGTGGCTCACATCAATGCTGGACAACATTGCCAGGCAGAGATAGGAAGCCCTCAGGTCACACAGCGTCCAGAGATATGGATGCTACCGTGGGCCTCAGTTCTCATCTGAAAAAGGGAGTGTTTAGACTCAATGCTCTCTAAGGACCTGGGCATTCTATCAGGCAGCTTCTGGTCAGGTTTGGGGATCCAGGGTCTGCTCCAGCAGGTCACGAGTCTGCGGCCATGGTGTAGGCACAGCCAGAGAACCAGCCGGGGCCTGTGCAAGCCACGATGTAGGCACTGATGCTCGTCACTTTCTATAGAAGTGCCTGCTCCATCCCAACTGCGCGTCAATCGTTGACCTTGGGAGGAATCCATGCCCATGGGGTCTGGACACAATGCCGGGGCAAGTCGTGCGTCTTTGCCTTGGTCCAGACATGGCTGTTGCAGGCCGAGAGCCAGGCAGCTGGGCAGGAAGCATCAGTTAAACAAGACACATTCATCAGCGGATGGATGTCCCAGAGAAGCCAGAAAACTCATTTAAGAAGCCAGCCAGCCAGCCAGACTACCCTGAGTCCTCAACCAGCCATGCCCAGACACATGACCTTGAAGTGGCCCCTTATCCTGTACAAATAAATGATTTCCAGGAAAGTCTATGGCCAATTAAACAAGCAAATGTGCCTTTTGCACCTTTAACTCTCTCTCTTAAATGAGCTCTGCCCTGGCCTGGAGGCGGAGATGCTTGGGCTTGCCCGTCCTCTTCATCAGACTAAACATTTCCCCAAGGCACAGGCTCCAGGGCTTGGTTATTAAATCAGCAAAACCCATTGCTCCCAAGATAAACTCCTGAGGATGCGATGCCAGCACTCACCCTGGAGAATTCCAATTGGTGCGTGTGGCAGGGCAATGGCATCAGCAGCAAGCATCCCCGCTAAAACAGCCCGACAATTAATTTGCTATTTCATGGCTCAAATGCTGACACATGAATGTAACCGGGTTCCAGTGATCACGGGAAAAGCATCGACAGTGAAAGTCCCTTCGCTGGCCTTAGCCAGGTCCTGGAAACACGGAGCACCTCAGGCTGAGGAGTCTTCCTTTCTCCTCCAGCCGTGTTTGGCCAGCGAAAAGGGGTACACAGGCTGGCCGAGGGATGGACTTTTACGCCTCCCTGTGCCCCCACCTCAGGAGGAGTTGTTGGTTTCCGTCTGTCTTATTCTCTCTCATCCCCTTTTTTATTTTTTCTATTTCACTTTCTCCCTCCCTCTTTCTTTCTCCTCCTTTTGCTGAGGGGGGTCTTCTATGACTTTGCACTTCAAGATGTTCACATCAGGAAGTTCTTCCTAAGCCTGGCCAGTCTTGGGGGTGTGTTTCTATCCCTGGCCAGCCTTGGGGTGTGTTTCTATCCCTGTGCCGGAAGCCCGTCCATCCCCGCTGCTTGACACAGTCGCTGCAGGAAAGAAACATCTGCATAGCATATGTTTCAAGGGACCTGGCATATATGGCATACTGTTCTTAATATGTTTGCTCACCTTCTTGGCACTATGTGTTTTAACCAAGGTCACCTCTCTGAGAAAGGTTGTTTCCCCAGGTAGGGATTTTTCCCTGAAGTTAGGGAGGGAATAAAACCCCCTAACTAAGTGCCAGGCGGGTAGTTACTCACTGTAACT
>NW_006300048.1:13936-20067 GCF_000327345.1 Myotis davidii | reverse complement strand
CAGTCAAGTATCTTTACTCCCTGGAATGGAGATAAGAAACGCCCTAACCTTTGTAATAGAAATTGACAGGATTAAAATCAACTGGTATAAATACGGATGTAACAAGACAATAAACCGCAGAACTTCTCTGGAGAACCAGACCAGAACTTGGCTGGAGATCCTGGCTAGGCTGCTGATCAACTGAACGCTGTCTCTGTGTCATTCCTTCTTTGCCGACGTCGTCCACACCTTTGGGGACCCCTGGACCTGCTGGGGTTGGACCCCAACATCCCTGGCCAGTCTTGGGGGTGTGTTTCTAATGGTGGTTTAGGGTTATCACCTGTCTCCTCCCTCACAGGTGCTGGCCTCACTCTGTGATCCCAGTCTGGACCGAGCAAATGGTCAGTCCCCCCAGCAGCAGATCTGGAAGGAGCTGGGAGCCAGGCCAGCCCACAGGCAGCTCTGTGGAAACTAGAAAAGAAAAGCCCCTCCCGCGTCACTGTGCACATCCCTGAGAACTTCAGCCCCACGCACCGCCCTGAGCAGGTACCCACGACAGGGCTGCCAAGACCCAGTTCTCTTCCAGGCCCAGCTCTGGGGATGGGGTCCGAGGTGACCACGGTGGACTCATGGATTCTTCCCACTGCTGTAGAGCAAAGCCCAGAGTGACCATTAGCAACAGGGAGCTGGCATGGACTCCCTGAATGCAGAGCGCTCCATGCAGCTTGCTGGCCTGCACCCAGGGACCTGCTGCAGCCGGTGTGGCCTGGGGCCCTCAAATCCAGCTGCCCAGGTGGGCCTGATGCAGAACAGTGGCCAAGAGCCTTTCCTGATTTGTATCCCAAGAATGAACACATTCTAGCTCTCACCCCAATAATATGTATTAATTTATAACTAATTCTGAGAATCAGAATATTAAGTAATAGAAGGAAGAATTTTATTGAAGATGAAAATAAATATAAATGGAAATTGTAACATTTGCTTCCTGTCTCCCTATCCCAAAGTCTGCTTTTCACCCCTCAGGATTAAAGTGCCCCCACTTTGGGGGCCATGGTCAGAGACCAGGAGAGGAGCTTTAGCTGCTGAGAGCATGAGTCATCACCCCCTCTGCTCGTCACCCAGCCCTGATGTTTGCTTTCCTGGCCTCTATCAGCAGTGCCGACTCTCAGCCCCTTCTGGTCCAGGTGAAACTTCAGGCTTCCCTCACCATGAATTCCCCCTGATTTCATTTCCTTTGCAGGGGTAGGGGGTGCTGGCGGGTGCTGGCTGGGCACTGCCTGCCTGTGAATGGACTGTGGGCTCCATGGCATTGCCTGAAGCTGTAGGATCACTCGGGCCTTTCCTCTGTGATGCAGGCCTCAGCTGCTGTGCGGGGAGTCAGGCCTGCGCTGACCTAGTGGTGCTGTCTTTCTGGTGACAAGCTCCTCACCGGCAAAACAAGTGGGCTGGACTGAGTGACGGCCACGGCCCTCCAGCCGTGACAGGCAAGACTTCTGTAACGGCCGGCAGTGCCAGGCACGAGTGGAAGAGCAAGTGGTAGCCTCGGAGAAGACTGGGCAAAGGGAAAGCTGCTTAGTGGGGAGATAACCATTTCCCAGCCAGCTCTCCGGGAGAGAGGGCACGGGAGGGCCAGGGTCCCCAAGGCCAGGGCCGTGGGAATGTGGGTCTGCATTCTGCGAGCAGGTCAGCAGCCACTGGGCCTGGGTCCTGGCCCAGTTTGTTCCAGAGCAAGGTGTCCTGGAGCAATTCCTCCTTTGCTCATTCTTGGTTTGGCTTAGATGTCAAGGGAGGGCATGGCAGAATGTGAAGTCTTTCGGAACTTTTATTGTGTGTGTGTGTGTGTGTGTACTGGGTCACTGTGCCAGTCAGGGTCCCAGGAGGAAATAGAAGACACTTAATTGAGAAGCATGTGAGCGAGAGACTATTTACAGAGGTGGAGAGAAGGGCAGCCATGACACAGGAAGAGGGGCTCACAGCAGCAGGGCTGTCCCACCCCCGGGGCACAAGGAACATGGACAGAGAGCGTTCCAGCACCAACGGGGCACCGAGTAGGAAAGGCCACCTTGACCTTGAGAGGAGCAGTGGGCTGAGTGAGGGACAGCCAGCTGCTGCCATGGAGCCGGAAGGAAGCTGGGAGAGAGAATACACCTCCTCCTCCTCACTCTCCCCTTCTGTGTCCTCTGTGCTCCCTGAGGGAGCTTCCTCAGAAGCCGGAGGGCAGGACCCCATGGCACAGTGCCCTACAGCTCCCGGGGCAGAGGGTGGACCCCGAGGGCACAAGGGTGCCTTCCAGCACAGGGAGAAGTCAAATCTATTTCTTACATGGATTGCAGTCAAATACACCTCAGAGCCATTGCCCGCAGGGGACGCAGGTGGCACTGGAGCAGGCACAGGCTTGAAGCCACCAGAGGCTGGACCCTGGCTCTGCCATCGCAGATGCTGTGACTTGGACAGACTTAACCTACACCTTCGCCCCCACACCTGTGCGAAGGGGAGGCTGATGCTGACTGTGTATCTGTCATGGGGTTAGAGGTAATAACGGAGAAGTGCCAGCCACAGGGCGTGCTCGGTAGTGACAGCATCCACCCTGTGTCCCAGGTGTGAGGACAGGAAGCAGTGGCAGACAGGCAGCCCTTCGGAGCATGGGTTGAGAGGAGCTTGGTCCATCACTGTTTCTTTAAACATCACCTTGGATGGCCCTGGCCAGAGTGGCTCAGTTGGTTGGAGCATCATCCCATACACCAAAAGGTCAAGGGTTCGATTCCTGGTCAGGGCACATGCCTGGGTTGTAGGTTCTGTCCCCGGTTGGGGGATGTATGGGAGACAGCCAATAGATGTTTTTCTCTCTCCCTTCCTCTCTCTAATATCAATAAATATATCCTCTGATGAGAATTGTTTTTAAAATCACCTTTGGGTGGGCCTCTGTTCTTTTCCATCCTTCCCACTCTGCCTTGTGACTTCATTTCCTCTGCAGGCAACTATGGATGGAATGATTTATAAACACAAGGGGTTAATTTCTCCTAGAGAGGAAGGCCTGTTCCCCATGTAATTCCCACATGCACTGGGACCTGGGGGCAAAGGGCTTGATGTGCTCCCAGGGAAGACAGCCCGGGGGGCTTCCTCTGCCCCTGCAGCCACGGCCCAGGCTGAGCCCATTGTCACCCTCTTTGTCCCTTTATGTCTCTCCTTAACTAACACCACAGCTCCCTTCTCAGGACAGAGGACTGCATCTTCCTGGGGCCTCAGTTTCCTCATCTGGAAAATGGAAACAATGATAACTCCTTAAGGGATGGCTGTGAAGTGGAGAAGTGAGGTTTGTTAAGAGCCTGGGCCAGGTCAGTGAATGGCCGGTCGGGTAAATTCCTCCACAGATAACGATCTGGTCGCCCTGCCCATGCAGCGTGGTGCTCCCTCTGTAAGCTGCTCTGCAGATTTGCAAGGATTCTCCGTCTGTGATTAAAGCTGCTCCTGCCACAAGGCCGCCTGCGGCTCTGCAGAGAGACACTGATCATTAGGCCTGGTGCTGGGGAAAGCCGGGGAGAAGGCTGCTTGGCAGGAGCCTGAAGCCCTGCCCTCGTCTGCATTAAAATCAGGGGGCTTCATGCACCTCCCAACCACACACACAGGTGCACAGGCTGGTGCACAGGCGAGGCTGCAGACCAGGCTGTGGTGGGTGCTCTAGTAACCGATGAAGAGGGTGAGGGAGGGGAGTGCCAGGAGCTCTGCCCTGAGAGGGATGACAAGACGGTGGCTCAGAGGACGACTTTCACAACCGTACGGGGTGCTGGCTGAGAGCAGGGTTCCAGAGTCAGACTTCCCAGGCTGGGCTCCAATCCCAGCTCTGCCTCTTTCCAGCTGGGTGGCCTCGGGCAAGATGCTTAGCCTCTCTGTGCCTTGGTTTCTTTCATTGAAAACGGGGTAGAAGTATGTCACGTTGAGAAATGCTGGTGAAGGTTTCGTGAGTCACGAGGCTAGAATCAGGGCTGATGCATAGTAAGCAGGTAGGCATGTGAGCCGTCACCATCGGCCTCATTTTCATCCTCATCTTCATCCTCATCATCCTCTCCCTGAACAGCTGCATAGTGAGAGGAGCCTGCGCCAGGGAAGGAAGAACAAAGGTTCATTTCATTATTATTTCCCCAAATATATTATTCCAAATGGGATTTGAGACAAGTCGTAAACATCCTTATGCTTTACCAAAATAGAACAAAGGACAGGAGAAAATGTGGGTGAGGGGAGGGTAGGAACAAGCCAGGATGCCCCTCGTGTGGCCCCGTGGCGTTCCTGGCGGGACCATAAAGATATGAGCAGTTGCACAACTCACGGACAAATGCCGGACAGTTGCAAAATGAATGAACCCCCTCAGACCCAAGGTTCAATAAAAGAAGTCAGATGCAAAAGCATACAGGCTGGGCAATTTCATTCTATAATAAAGACAAACACAGGCAGAGCTCACCCATGCTGTTAAAAGGCACGGTGATTGTCATTCTGGGGGCAGGGCAGGGACTGGGCCGGTGGCAGGAGGGCCTGGTGCCTGGAGGTCCTGGTGCCGTCCTCTTTCCTGATCTGGATCTGGGGGGTGGAGGTGCATTCAGTTTGTGAGACTCCATCAAGCCTCGCCTCTGACATGTACATATATTTCACTGCACATTTCACATAAAGGCAGTTGCTCGGTGGAAACATGCTTTTCAGCACAGAGTCTGTAAGTAACACTTACCTTAATGACGGGAATAAATGGCTAATCAGTCTGTATACATTGCTAACCACTGCATGGATTTCCCTCACAGCCCTCAAGGGGGGCAGCTGAGTTTACTGAGGTTAAGATCTGCACCCTCAGATACCTTTTCTCCCCCTTCTCCACCCCTACCCCCAGCACCCAATAGTGGGCGCCTTGAGTACAGAGCCCAGAATCTGGCACACAACAAATGCTCCATAAATGCTGGAAGGAGGGGGGCAAGACATCTCATTACCTCGTCACCAGTCCCCCTGTTGGCCTTCTGAGATCATTTTCGGTCTCCCTAACTCTAATTCCTATTGTACTTATAAGTGGCTCCAAAAGGCACTTGATTGCTTTCTGTTTCCAGGTCTAAAACGCACGGTCACTCTGGCCAGGCCTTCACGCTGCACAGCTCTTTGGTGTGTCTGAGGAGTGAGGAGTCACTTCTGCTCCCAACAGCAGGCCCCTGGAGGGGGACGGCGGGGAATGAACTGAGGTGAGGGGACCGGGGAATGGATGCCTAGACCTACTCCCTCCCACCTGTGCAAAGGCTTAGCTCAACCCAGCACCTCCTAAAAGTGAGCGGTTGGCCCCCAAATTGAGTATCTCCTCCCCTTATCCCCCACCCCTGGGCCTGGCTTCTGCCCTGTCCTCTGCCAGGACCCTTCCCACCCTATTGGGTTCTCTGTCTGAATGAAGGTCAACAAATAGCCCAGTTTGGGCCAATTCACCACCAAACCTGCATTACACTCTCCCTGTGGAGGGCCTGGCTCTCCGAGGGGTGGGGGGGTGGGATCTGATGGATACCAGGAAGCTGGGGTGAGTCCCTGGGAGCGGTACCCTCTCCTGACCCCAGAGGCCCTCCACCTCCCCCTAAATTGCCAGGGACCCACTTCCTGCCCTTTGGGAGGACCATGTCTTTCCGCCGCCGCGTATATTACACTGAGTCAACATTCAATGAATAATGAATTATAATAATAATAACTTGAGGAAATTTATGCCCTCGCTTCAACTAGGTCCCAAACATAAAGGGAAAACTCACTGCAATTTACACCCTGGGACCGGCAAGTGAATAACGCAGGCGTCTCTCCCCCGAGACCCGCAAATCAACTCATTAAATTAATAAATCCCAGTCTCCTCTGTGCCTGAACAGCAGGTTTATTTAGTCTTCAAATTGGCCAAAGTCTCCCAGTCAGGGAGCAGAGCAATTGGAGTCCCCCTTCACCCCGAGTCTGAGCCACTGTCTGAGTTCACTGACTCTTATTAGGGCTGAACGTAGGGAACGAAAAAGAACACCAATATTGAATCCTGTCTGACACATGGATGGCTTCTACATCTACATGCTGCCAAACAAGCAAATCGACTGAATTTTTCCTTTCTCGGTCACTTACTTTGTATTTTCTGTGCATAGTCCTTGTAGCGCTGACCCTGATCT
>NW_006300048.1:9239-13909 GCF_000327345.1 Myotis davidii | reverse complement strand
CTTTCCTGGAAAAGTATTTACAGAATGAAGTCTGCCTCTCCATGCTCTGAGTGGTCAGGCACAGGGGGGCCCTTTTGTGGGCCCTTTCTATTCTCTTTCCTCTAACCAGGTTCTTCTTAGCCTGTCCCTAATCAGTGTGCCATCCCCACCCAGCTTTGGGGGCAAGGCAGTTCTGATAATAACCAGCTGGAGTTAGGTCAAACTCCAAGGTGAAGGGCCAATCCCAACAAAACTGCCCTCATGCCAGACACCAGCCACAATTTTGGGGGTCCCCTAGCACACCCTGTGCTTCGGACCAACTGGCTACAAATTCAGAGGTACCTATTACCTCGTCAGGTTTGATAATTCACTAGAACTTCTCACAGAGCTAAAGAAAGCACTCTGCTTATAGTTTTATCATAAAGGCGTCAAACCCAGGCCAGTCCAAAGAAGAGACACAGATGAGGCCTGGGAGGGTTCCAGGTGTGAAGCTTCTGTGTCCTCAGGCCCCATCATCCCTGCAGGCATTAATCTGTATCGCCAACCAGAGAAGCTCGTCCAAGCCATGGTGTCCAGAAATTTTCCATTAGGCATGATTGACACACTTGGCCACAAGACTGAACTCAATCTGTAGCCCCGCCCATCCCAGGAGGCCAGGCTCATATTATGCCTCAACCATCTAATCACATGCTTGGTCTTGCTGGCATGACCAGCCCCCATCCTGAACGGCCTTGTTAGCATGCAATCAGATGTTGGGAGCGGGGGGGTGGGCACCAGGAATAACATGGGAAATTCCAAATTTAGCAGTTCTCTCCCAGGACCCAGCAAAGACCTGCCAAATTCTTTACAATATACGATTTAAACAAATATGTTTTACTTGAGGCCTAGCTTCTGTGTCCATTGGGTAGGTTCGAGAATGCTGGTGTGTGTGAGCACACTCACGGAGGTCTCCGAGAAAGTGGAAGGAGTAAAGACCGCATGATGAGTAGAAGGAGCCGAGATTAGAAGTTGAGCCCCAGCCTCGGGTTGGGTGGGACATTATCCTCAGGGAGGACAAGGACGTAGTAATTCTATCACCAAGAACAGCTATCACTCTTAGAGTGTGCCCGTGGGCTGGAGGACAGAAAGTCTGAGAGAGGGCCAACAATGGACAAGATCAGGGGGATCAGTCTGGACATCTAATAGGAAATGAATGTCAGAGCTGGGAGAGGCCTCTGTCCATGGTCTGTGTGTGTGGGGGGGGGGCGGGGGGTGCGCATATACACGTGTATCTGTGCCTGTACAGACATGAGCATGTGTGAAGGTGAACGAGAAAGAAAGGTTAAATTGACAATACTCTTCATATTCGGGGTGTCATCCCCTTAGATACCAACTGGACCAATGGTTGATGAACGGTGCCCCTCTCACTATCACTCCTAATGAACCACTTAGAGAATGTTTGCTTCCCGTCCTTACAAACTTGGCTCTACCAGATCCCCAGGGACGGATTACACTTCCACCAGGGCAGGCTGGGTTTGAAGCTATGACGACAGCGTGGCCGCTTCGGGCTCCTCCTGCCAGTTGACCAGCAGCAAAGAAAGCATTACTATACACGTGGGAGTGACTGGCCCTGACCCCCACGAGGAGCTGAGGTTGCTGTCACATGTAGGGGCAGGGAGGAGCAGGTCTGGCACTCAGGAATACACTGAGCTGCCTCCTGGGCCTCCAGGGCTGGCAATGGTGAAGACAACGGCCACAATCACAGTCTGATGCTGGCAAGGCCACTAAGAGCTCAGACCCCTGGAGATAAGGCTCAACAGCATCTCACCAGGCAGGCGACCCAGGCCAGCTGCCAAGGGAGAGGGATCCAGGATGTGCTGGAGGAGGAAGGTGATGGATAGCAGTTATGGTCTGGGGACCAGTTACAAACAGGACTATGGCTAGTTCCACTCACCCTCCTTCATTATTTGGGCAGAGACTGTAGGCAGCTGCCACCATGAAGGCAACTCTGATGGACTGAACACAGTGGAGGCCCAAGAAGGTTTGAGAGTTTCAGGGTGGATGTACCAGGCACCTCTTATCCCACTTCACACCTTCCTGTCTCACTTCTCGCTCCAGCCACTGCTGTGACAGTCAGTCCTATGCAGGCGGCAACCAGTGTCACACGGGTTACCATATTTTTCCGTGTATAAGATGCTATTTTTTTCTAAAATCGTTAGACTGAAAATTGAGGGGCATCTTATACACTGAAGTCAGCTGAGGAGGGAGCCACGCAGGTGGGTAGCTGCCCATACCTTGTCAAATAGGCTTCCTCTAATCACGAGCCTTATTGTTACTGACGTCAGCTGATGACATAATTGGAGGTGGAGGTGGAGAGTGCGCAGATACAACAGGGACTGGAGCGTTCTGAGCTCATAAAGATGTCAAAAAATAAAAAGATAAATACTTATAAATGATTGTCTTACTCTGCAAAATCCAAACTGAATGCAATCAGCTATGCAAAAGAGCATGGAAATAGAGCTACAGAGAGATAATTTAGACCTCCTCCCACTGAGTGTATGATCAGACAGTGGAGAAAACAGGACGAACAACTCCGTAAGATGCCAAAAAAGAAGGCCTTAAGAGGAAAACCAGCAAAATGTTTAAAATATTGATTTTTTTAATTTGGGGTTGGAAAAGTCGGGGTTGTCTTATACATGAAGCATCTTATACACGGAAAAATATGGTACATTTAACAGCACCTTACGTAAGTCCATGTCATATACCTCTCACTTCCTGTGCTGGGCTTCTTGGACACAGAGGCGTGGATCCAGGCAGAAGCCCACTCAGCAGGCACCCAGGAGCACCCGGGAGTGTGCAGTGGTTACAGCCAGTGAGGCCACATGACCAACGGGAAAGGAAGACAGTGGGAGGGTGCTTCCCCCTTTTATGCTCTGATCTGAGAGTTCTGAGATGCATTCCCCCAGCAGTCTGTCAAAATCAAGCTTGTGGCCAATGCTACTGGCCACCTCGTTCATGCATTCTCCTTCTGGCTTTTCCTCCCTTTCAGCTTCCCTCTCCTGCCCTTCCCTCTTGCTCCATGGATTCACATCCTCCTATATAATAAAAGGCTAATATGCAAATCGACCAAACGGTGGAACAACCAGTTGCTATGACGTGCACTGACCACCTGGGTGCAGACACTCAACACAGGAGCTGCCCCCTGGTGGTCAGTGTGCTCCCACAGGGGGAGCACCGCTCAGCCAGAAGCCAGGCTCACAACTGGCTAGCACAGCGGTGGTGATGGAGCCTTTCCTGCCTCCATGGCAGCGCTAAGGATGTCTGACTGTCGGCTTAGGCCCATTCCTCTGAGGGCTCCTGGATGTCCTCCTAGGACTCCCGGACTGTGAGAGGGTGCAGGCCGGACTGAGGGACCCCCTGAGTGCACGAATTTCATGCACCAGGCCTCTAGTATCAAATAAACCACTTGGTATGCAAGCCTTTGTCTTGGATTCCCCACGGTGGGGGTAGCTCAGGACGCAGTTTGACATCTCCTACTGTCTGTTCTCAATACAGAAGCTAAAGTGATCCGTATGTGAGCTCAATCATGAATCCTCTGCTCAAAATCCTCCAATGGAGTCCAGAGCTCTAGACTTGCTCCTCCCTACCCCCACCCTGCAGCAGCCACCCCAGCTCCTGGAGGTAGTTGGGGCCAATTACCCCTACAGTAGCTGCTCCTTTTCTAGGAGGCCTGCCAGGATTTCCCCACCCCATTACCTCTCTGACCTCGTGCCCAGCCCCAGTCCCTCCAGCCTCTCTCCTGTCCTCGAGCACACAGGTAAGTGCTCACGTCCGGCGTTTTGCTCTGGCTATT
Source organism: Myotis davidii (assembly GCF_000327345.1). Taxonomy (NCBI): domain Eukaryota; kingdom Metazoa; phylum Chordata; class Mammalia; order Chiroptera; family Vespertilionidae; genus Myotis; species Myotis davidii. The sequence goes on along the minus strand of NW_006300048.1, from coordinate 10,098 downwards.
GATTCCCTCCACCCACAATGCTCCTCCTCAGGTGTCTGCAGGGACAACTGTGTCATTCTTCCCATTCTTTCCTCCAATATCGTCTCAACATCGGGTGACAACTGTCCCGATCTGCCTGGGACTCTGAAGCTCCCAGAATGCGGGACTGTCAGTGCTGAAACCACCAGCCCCAGACAACATGGCATGGTTGGTCACCCCATTTCAATGAGACCTGGCCCTCGTATTGAAAACGTCAGCCCCTAGCATCCCTGACTCCCACTAACTCTGCTGCTATACTTACTTTCTTGTATAGCACTGATCATCTCTAACCTCCTACATTGTTTACTTCTGCACCATGCTTCCCACTCAGAGCATCCTGTTGTGTCCCCAGAACAGCTGAGCGCAGTGGTTCTCAGTGTGGGCCCCGACCACCATCACTGGGGGCAGGGGGGCTGGTTTGAAGTGCAGATTCTCGCCCTAACCGGTTTGGCTCAGTGGATAGAGTGTCAGCCTGCGGACTGAAAGGTCCCGGGTTCAATTCCGGCCAAGGGCATGTACCTTGGTTTGCGGGCACATCCCCAGTAAGAGGTGTGCAAGAGAGCTGATTGATGTTTCTAACTCTCTATCCCTCTCCCTTCCTCTCTGTAAAAAATCAACAAAATATATATTTTTTAAAATGCAGATTTTCGGGCTCCCCCACCACTGAGTGAGACAGCCTGGGGTGAGCCAGGAGTCAGCGTTAGCATGCCCTCCGGAGGACTTCCAGGCTCACCAAGACTGAGAGCCACAGCTGAGCACGGAGGAGGCGCTCACCACGTGTTTGCTGGGATAACTGATGGTGCCTGTGGGGCGGGCCCTCTTCATCCAGTTTACAGAAGCA
>NW_006300048.1:4345-9201 GCF_000327345.1 Myotis davidii | reverse complement strand
CAGGATCTGTCTCTGTGTTGAGGGTTTGTCACTTTGAGGCAGAGAGGGGTTTCTCTCCCAGCCCCGAGCCCCACCGGAGAGCTCGGGTCATCTCATTAACCCCACGCAGGCTGCCTGCCTGCAGTGAGAAGTGGCTCAGCGCTGGCTTATCTCGGGTTGGAGAAGGTGTGGGAGACGCAGAGCTGCCCTTCCATTTTCCCATGATACCTGAGCTGTTTTTCTTTTCTTTGACCTGGGAACCTCCATCAGCAATATTCTGGTGAATCGTTGCAAGGGGCCAGAAGGGGTGGGCCAGGAGAGAGACAACCTGATCTCCACCCTTGCGGAGAAATCAAGTTAGTTTGAACTGCAGCAGGAGAGATTAAGGCTAGCCCTCAGGAAGGACTTCCTGAAAGCCCAGGAAAGTGTCAGGGACCCAGGGGAATATGAAATCCTCTCCCGCAATGCCTGGGTCAGGGTTGGCCCTAAGTGTGGAGGCCAACCCCAAGTCTCTCAGGACTCTGGGACCAGCTGAGAGGAGCTGCCTTTTGACGGCCTGTCAGAGGGACAGAGGTTGTCCCTCACTCACCAGCATGTGGATTTGAACCCTTTTTTCTAATTTCTCTACCTCAACCTGGGCACTATGGATATTTTAGACAGTAAGTCTTTGTTGAGAGACTAACTTGTGCATTATAGGATGGTTAGCAGCATCCCCGGCCTCTACCCGCTATCTATATATATAAAAGGCTAAGCAACTGCCCAACCATCTGACTGTCCAGCCGGCCGGTAGGTATGACACACATTGACCACCAGGGGGCAGATGCTTAATACAGGAGCTGCCGAGCTGGGGTGACTTGGCAGCAGCGGTTCTCAGGTGACACACCCTGAAACCAGAGAGGAGGGAGCCCGATTCCTCACGGGGCCATGTGATGCCACCTTCGGCCGTGGGTTATGTTGGTGCTGGGGCACTGTCGGCCCGAATCTGGTTTACTGCACACTTGTGTTTGCATTCCACACCCTGTACGACAGCAACTTTGCAGAGGTCCCTCTCGCACTCTGGGACTCGGTTCTCAGGTGACACACCCTGAAACCAGAGAGGAGGGAGCCCGATTCCTCACGGGGCCATGTGATGCCACCTTCGGCCGTGGGTTATGTTGGTGCTGGGGCACTGTCGGCCCGAATCTGGTTTACTGCACACTTGTGTTTGCATTCCACACCCTGTACGACAGCAACTTTGCAGAGGTCCCTCTTGCACTCTGGGACCCCTCAGAGATGTTGGAGAGCTGGTTTCAGCCCAATCCCCTCAGGCCAAGCAGAGGGACCCCACCTGTCGGAGGGACCCTGCTCATTCCGCAGATGTCCTTGGAGCTACAGTGCCGCCCCAAGTGCAGCTGGCCAGGGAGGGACTGCGGGAGGTTGGCCCCAGGGCACATCTGGCCCATCTCACCCAATACCGCCCCACCAGCCACCTTCTAATTAATTTCCTTTCCATGTGCGCGAATCCATGCACCGTGTCACTAGTATATTAATAATCAGCTCTTCCCCAGTTGTGATGATGAAAAATGTCTCTCGACATTGCCAACTGTTCCTTGTGGTGGGAGCTCTAACTGGACCAGGAGAACCTGGAGGGTCCACACAGTCCTTCTCTGTACCAACATTCCAAATAGGGCCACACCACCACAGCACTTGGGGCAGCAGAATTCTGTAGGGCCCAATTCCAAGAGACAGAATATGTGGCCCCCACATCACATGCTCTGTGTGCCACACGGCGCCAGCCTGGCTTTGGTGGCTCTCTTTAAAACGCCTGTCTTCCTGGCCCGCGGGCAGCATCTTCAAGGGCCCCTTAGTCTGGGGAGTTCAGATTCTAACAGCTGGCGAGGGAGGAGGTGTTGATGTCACACATTGGAATCCCACTCTCATTTGAATATCGGTATCCCCAGGCCTTGTTGTCTGAGGAAACCAAAGGCCCAAAGTCATAACCAATAGATGAGGATGTTACTGTCAGAGGTATTTTTGAGCCATCATCTCCAGAAAGACCCTTTTTGGGTGAGGTGAGTGAGGCGGGGTCTTGCAAGTACAGGATCATATCCTGTCTTTATTTAAAACTTTTGTGTTTTATCTACTGTAGACGTGTTTGCATTAAGTTTTATGTTTTGACCTATTGCACTAAAATATTACTTGATTACTGGGTTATTTGGAGTCCCTCTGAAATGTAGGACCCCAGCAAGTGTCTCACTTGCCTCACTCCAGTCTTGGCACTGACTGCCCAGGTTATACAATGCAGAACACCTGGTCTGGGGGTGAGGGGCATGGCAAAGGGAGCAACCAAGGCCCACATCACCTGGTGTTGCAGAAGCCCCCAACAGGGACGGCTCAGCAAGAAACACTGAAGATAAGCTAGACAGAGCCTCCCAGCCCTCATCCTCAGTGAATGAATGGTTCTAGGATACTGCACACCATTCATTCATTTATTCACAATCATTCTCCCAGGATCTGCTCTGGGGCAGACTTGGCAAGAACAATGGGGTGACGCTGTCACCCAGGCAGGGAAGACAGGCTTGTAAACAAATGAAGCTGATGCCAGTGATAGGGACTGACAAAGCACAGGGCAGTGATTCCTCAAATCTGTTCTGTGGGACCGAACCCAGATACGAGATTCATTCGCAACTCAAGAGAGGCCTTGTCAACCACAGGTCATTGCCCCGTTTGCTAACAAGCCTGCCAGAGTCTGGGTGTGAGATGTGAGCGGGGGGATTACTTAGCTTCGTTCCCTGAAACTCTAGGTTGCAGTCAAGGGACTTTCTACTCCCCTTCCTAGAGCCGAGGCTCCGCCGGGCGGAAACAATTAATGAAACGGTTCCCACGTAATTAGAAGGCTTAATTGATGAAAAGCCAGAGTGTGGTTTTTCTCTGCCCGCTCTCTGTTTTGTTTTGAGATTCAGGACAGCGGGAGGCGGGCAGGGGAGACACAGAAGGAGAACAAGATGCCTGTGGAGAATGGTCTAACTCCCCATTTCGCAGATGACTGAGGCCCTGAGAGGGCAACTGACTTGTTCAGAGTGGCAGCCTGCAGGGAGCCGTGTCAGTAAGGACAGTGCAGGCCACCGGGGGAGAGGATGGGCTGAGGGCTGCGTCTGCTCCACTTCTCCAGTGGCACAGAGCTCTTTGCTGAGAAATGAAGCTGCAGATACTCCCTGCCGCGGCAATAATCCGAGCTAACTCGAAGCACTTGGTTTGTGGCAGGAGACAGGGTATTCCACCCTCAGGGAGGAGGGGCTGGGTAGCTTAAAGAGGTGGCACGGGCCGGTGGGCCCCAACAGCTCTGTGTGCTTGCTGCCCTCAGAGTTACCTGCCTAGGAGGCAGCCACACTCATCCTGCTCCATCCTGGAAGGAGGGACAACAGGAAGCGCCCTCAAATCTCATTTCAGGGTTGAGGATAAGGCAGTCAGGAGTGTTTGTTGATTTGCCCGGGGGCATAATGCTGAGCACATTGCTGGTGGACCCGGCCCTGGGGCCCAAGCCCTCACTGTGCTTCCTGCGAGGCTCTGCTCGGGAACACGGCAGCGGGTGCTGACCCCATCCTGTGGGCCCCGCCAGGGCTGGGAAGCCCAACCAACCTATCTCTGTAGCCACGGGGGCAGTCCTTTCTCACGGCTGCCTTCGTGGTTTCCTTACATAGACAGAGCCTGTCTCCCTTCCAAGATCCCGGGCACTAGGGGCCATGGCTTTCATGTCTGGTTAACCTGGCGCCTGGCATAGGGCCTGGCTAAGTGTGTTCTGGAAACCACTTCCCGTGCTGGGTCCTGGTGTCGCTGAGGCTGTAACCCCGGGAGGCGAGTCTGGGAGGCTCCCTCACCCGCCGCAGACACACCGCTCGGGAGCTGCCTGGGAGGCTGATCTCTGGGACAGGGGTGCAAGCGCAGGTGCATGGGGGCGTGGACAGCCCCAGAAAGGAGCAAAGCCTGCCTGGGGGGCCTGGAGGGACCCGCAAGCTCTGCCCAAGTGGGCAGCTGGACTCAGCCCCCGCCCGCCCGGTGGCGGGACACTCTGGACCCAGGGTTGCCAGAGCTTTGCTTTGTCAAGGGCAGCAAGCGGGCGTCTGAATTTCCATGGGAGATTTCCTCACTGGACAGCGTTGGCGTTAAATTCATCTTTTTAAACAGATACCATGTGTTCAGATCAAATAAAACTCCAGTCTTTTAGCCCTTCCTTAGGCACAGGGCTGGAAAGGCCCCAGGAGGGGCAAGGTTGGTGAGGGTCTGCAGGGAGCTCACCGTGTCCCCCCTAACCCCCACTCCTGCCCTGGGACCTCGGAAGGGAGCAGAGCCCCCTGTGCAGGGCTTGAAACTGTGCTTTGATGGCCCCTGGGGCTCTGCCATGTCCAAAACACTATCTCCCTTTCCTAGCATCCCTGGCATGTCTGTCTCCCATCCCCCTTTCGTTCCAGAAGCAGGTCCTCCCTTGCGAGGGGTCCTCGATAGGGCCACAGGCAGGGCCTGGCCCGAGTGCTGTCCCCTCCAATGATCCCAGCAGACACAGAGTTAGCCAATGAGGCCATGAACATGGGACGCACACGTGGGCTCCTACTATGTGCCGTCATTGTGTGGAGCACTACACAGGAGATTTTTGTCCTAAATGTCGATTTAATCATCAGTGTCACACAACAGGTGGGAAAGCCAGTCCCAGCAAGGGACCCGCGATGGGGGAGATTTCACAGGGAGGTGGTCTGGATGCTGCGGCTCCTCTGTCTGTCTGGTGCTCGCCTGTTCCCCAGGCCTGCTCCCTGCTTTTAGGGGGACACCCAGGCTCCCAGATGGTGGTTGTATCAGCCTGGACCCCCTCCGTTTACTTGGAAAAGGCTCACGGAAAAATGTGT
>NW_006300048.1:0-4304 GCF_000327345.1 Myotis davidii | reverse complement strand
TGTGTTCCCAGCTGTGAGCAGTGGGAGGAGGGAGACTCCCCCCTCACGGGTCTGAAGTCATGCCTTTCATTCCAGAAGCAGGTCCTCCCTTGTGAGGGGTCCTCGATAGGGCCACACGCAGGGCCTGGCCAAAGTACTGTCCCCTCCAATGATCCCAGCAGACACAGAGTTAGCCAATGAGGCCATGAACATGGGACGCACACGTGGGCTCCTACTATGTGCCCGTCATTGTGTGGAGCACTACACAGGAGATTTTTGTCCTAAATGTCGATTTAATCATCAGTGTCACACAACAGGTGGGAAAGCCAGTCCCAGCAAGGGGGCAGATTTCACAGGGAGGTGGTCTGGATGCCGTGGCTCCTCTGTCTGTCTGGTGCTCGCCTGTCCCCCAGGCCTGCTCCCTGCTTTTAGGGGGACACCCAGGCTCCCAGATGGTGGTTGTATCAGCCTGGACCCCCTCCGTTTACTTGGAAAAGACTCACGGAAAAATGTGTGTGGAGGGGGCAGCATGGAGGGAGGGGGCAGGGTGGAGGGAGAGCTGCAGAGGCCAGGGCACCGTGGCCCCTGGAGTCCTCCCTGCTCACCTCCTCTGACTCAGGTCCTCCGTGGGAAGTAATGACTCAGAAGCCAGATCCCCGAGGGGCAGGGAGGAGGGCGAGACGGAGATTCGCAGGCTCTGCTAGCCAAGAGGGCGCCACTAGCCCCAGGTGGCTTTTAACATTAAATTAATTGAAATTAAACAAACTGGAAGTTCAGTTCCTTGGTCATTCACACCAGTATTTGATGGCCACGCGGGCTGGTGGCTACTGTGTGAGCACAAATAGGCATTTCCACTGTCACAGGAAGTCCCATCAACAGTGACAGGCGAAGGCGTCTGCTGTGTCTGAAGCACCTGCGTCCCGGTTTGATTCCCAGGAGAGTCTTCCACCTGGACTCACATCCACCTGCAACACCCCGTTCGGGCTCCGCCTGTGGTGGGGCTGGGGTTGGCACCCGTCGTCCACACCCAGAGGAGGGATGATGTGATCTCATCCTTTATCTACCCACAGTCAAGCCATTTATATTTCCGCTAGAGGCCTGATGCATTAAATTTGTGCAAGGGTAGGCCTTCACAGCCCCGGCTGCCTCCCACCCCCAGCTGCTGGGGCCCTAGCAACCCAGCTACCTCGAGACCTTGTGGCCCCACCCTTCACCTGTACCCGCCTTGGCCTGGTGCTGCCCTAGTCCGCTTCCACAGGCCCCTGGTTCCACGGAGCGCCCTGATCAATCGCCCCACAGAGTGTGGCCTGGGCCTCCCTCTTGGGCAATTGCAGAGCACCCCCGCATCGATCGCTCCCCAGCCAGGGGCCCCCACCCCCTATCAATTGCCCCGCAGAGGGTGGCCTGGGCCTCCCTCTGCAGGGTGATCTTGGAGACCCCGATTGATTGCCCCACTGGCCAGTGGCCTGGGCCTCCCTCTGCAGGGTGATGGTGGGGCAATGGAGGGCCCCACCGACCAATCGCATCACACCCACCTTGGCTGGCCTGGCACCTGTGCATGTCATAGCATGGTCATCCGGATGGTCGTTCTGCTATTTGGCCGTTTGGTCGATTTGCATTTTATGCTTTTATTATTATAGATAAAAATAGCCCATATATACCAGGCTGTTAAAAGTCAAGATGCGTTTCCATTGGTCTTACAAGCAGCCAATTATAAGTTGGAGTGGAGGGGCCCATTGAGTCAAGGGAGGTTTCAAAGTAAGGAAACCAGAAGGCACCAAAGTGAGGTGGGTTGGGTTTCCAGGGGATGAGAATTTCCCCTTCTGGTCCTTTCTCCCCACAGAGTGTGGCCTGGGCCTCCCTCTTGGGTGATTGCAGAGCACCCCCACCCCCATTGATCTCTCCCCAGCCAGGGGCCCCCACCCCCTATCGATTGCCCGTGGTCCTTTCTTTCCAAAATGAAAGTGCAGGACACTGTGTGGGAACCAACCGTTCTCAGATGGGCTCTGAGGAGCACCTAGGAGACGAGGAAGAGGGTGGAGGAGAGGGGTGCAGAAAGACAGGGAGGGTCCTGAGGAGCGCACCCCATAAGCTTGCACGGCTCCTCTGGAGGTCTGCACAGGGCTTGACGGTCACTTTATCACCTGATGCCTACAACACAGTGATGAGGAGCCAGGGCACTATCTCCATGCCCATTGTGCAGAAGAGGAAAGTGAGGCTCAGAGAGGGGGAGGAACGTGGCACTGAGTGGCAGCCCTCCGTCATGCCTTGTGGGAGGCTGAGAGTCTGAGCCTTGAGGGAGGCTGAGAGCCTGAGCAGACAGGGGCTGTGGCCGCGGAGGCTGCAGCTGGCAGGAGCCCTGAGCCCACTGAAGTGCCAGGAACAATTTGCTGGCTGAGAGAGAACGTCTATTCGCACTGGCAGCAGGTGAGAGGGCAGGAGAGGAGCCGCAGAATGGAAGCAATGGGCAGAGGAGTGCAGATGGAGGAGCACAGGAGAAGCGAGCCTGACAAAGGAGAGGCCGGAGAGAGGAGGGTGCACAGCCAACACCACGACACCTCACCACCTGACACTGAGTTACCTGCGAAGCCAGACCAGCTGTGTCCCCCCATCCCCAAGGGAGATGTAAATTCACCTCCTGGGGGATTCAGCTTTTCTCCATCAAGTTCTTTGCTGTTACAAGTTGTAGAGCAGTCTGGTTATCCATGTGCCCCCTGCTCCAAATTAGGGGGCTGGTTCCTTCATTACTATTTCACAGCATTTCAGGCTAACATTTCAGATCAATTTGCTCATCCAAGTCATGTGCATTCCACATGGACACACACACACACACACACACACACGAACGAATACGTTTCTCAAAACAGCGGTCTTAATAAGATGCACTTCACATTCTCTCGTGTCCCCTTGTCTCGTCTCTTTTCTTTTTCCTTTCACTCGATTTCATCTGGAAAAATGCTGCTCACAACCGCTCCATTGATTTTGCTCCTCACTAATGGGTCTTGGCCCACAGTTTAAAAAACACTGATCCTGATGAATTATATAAAAGCCTCTTGCTGCCCTTCCTACTTACCATGCTGCCCGTGTGACCCCTTCTGCGGGGAAGATGTAATCTCTGGTAACGTGTGCTGCATAGGAGACCAGGGAGGGCCCACCAGGTCCCCTGCAGCACGAGAGCAAAAAGCTCCTCACTTCTCCTCTCAGACACGGCGATGGCGCTGATGTTTATCTCAGAGACAGCGGGCGTCCTGGCGTGGGAGTTGGCTGTTCCTGCAAAATGCTTTAATCAGGACAAGGGGACCTCGTGTGTGCCAGGCACTGTGCCGGGGATTTTCCAGGTTTACCCCATTTCCTCTTGGCTTTAACCCTATGGAGTCACTACCATTAGTCCCATTTCATAGATGAAAAAACTGAGCTCAGAGAAGACAAGCAACTAGTCTAGGGTCACACAGTGGCAGAGCCAGGATTTAAACCCAGGTCTGTGTCTAAACCAAAAACTCTCTATTATCTTGAGGACTTGCAATTATTTGAACAGCTGAACATCAACATTACTCCAGAGAACAAAAACGCCAATGTCTTGTGTATTCTCTCTCTCTCTTCCTCTCTCTCTCTCTCATTTCACCATATAATCACTAAATCAAATGTGCATATAAGTTATTGCCCAATTGGTCTTGACATGGGCACAAGGCATACGGGTCCCGCCCTATTGGGCCTCCATGTAGAGGAGAATGAGGAAGGTATGAGAGAATGGCAACCCCAGGGGATTTTACACAGAGCGGCCGCCTCAGGCCAATGCAGCAGGCCTCCTGTAGAGGGCACTGCTGCTCCCTTGCTCAACCTTCATGGGCTCTATTCCTGGCTATCTTCCTGCTCTGCAGAGGCTGCAAAGATCAAGCCTACTGTCCTGAGACCTTGTGTAGCTCTTATTCTGCGGGTTAATTAATGGCTTCAGTTAAATATTCTTGCACAAGACTGGGGAGACAACGGTGAGGTGAGGAGACAAGGGTGCTGTTTCTTTGAGCTACTTTTCCACTGGAAAGGAAGGCTGTGCAGATGCATCTTCTCTCCCTTCAGCAGCATTCCCGGGGCCCCTTCTTCAGCTCCCTGGTGTTGAGAAGCAGCCGTGGGGAACACAGGACTGAAAACCACGTTCCAGCCCCGACCACCAGCACTGAGAGTAGCTTAGGACAGACGGGCACGGGGCACAGCTGCAGGGCTGGTTTTCGGGTCTGACTCCTGTGATTGGGGTGTGATCTGAACCACAAAGGTCAGGGGCCCCCAGGGATCAGCTCCATGACGGATCAGCCCCACCACAGTGTTCAGAA
>NW_006300047.1:3500019-3506015 GCF_000327345.1 Myotis davidii | reverse complement strand
TTAGGAAGGTTGAGAACCACTGTATTAGATAAACAAATAAATGAACAGATGAATGAATACATGATCAAATGAATGGATTCTTCCCCAGAAGGTATTGGAAGGCTCCAGCTCACGCTCTTGAGTTTTGGGGCTCGGTGAGTTGCCAGGCAGGGTCTTCAGGTGTTCCACTCCCCTGGACCCGTGCGCGGTCCCTTAGGGGGTTTGTATATTGTATGACCTCCCACGTAAGAGTGCTCCATAGTGATGGAGATACAGAGCGTGCCCCGTGCTTTCATGCGCCAGGGCCTTTACACATGCCACCCCCTCTGCCTGGTCACCCTCCTTCCTCAGCTCCTCCCCATTGACATGGATGCTGGTCACCCCAGGGGGCTCAGTGTAGAGTTGCCTCTTTAAGGGAGACCCCCCATCTCCAGCTCCTCTGTCCTCCCACAGCCCCGGCCTGTCTCTGCAATAGCATGTTTCACATGGGGGTGGTGTGCTAGCTTCTAAAACCCACCCACCTGTGGGCTGTTCAAGGAGGGACAGACTGGGATTGGTTTCTGAGGCCTGCACCTGCAGGGGCCCAGAATGGAACAGGGGCTCCATATTTTGGGGGAAGGAAGAAATGAATGAATGAAAGTTAGAATGGTCTCAGGAACTCCTCAACCCGCAGAGTCTGGGGTCTGGGGGCAGGCAGCCTGTGGATCACACTTTTAGGAATTCAGCATTATATTGCAAGCAATTAAAAAAAAAGCCCTTCTCTCTCTCACACACTCTTGGAACTGGGAGAGCAAGTGGAAAGTGTTTCTAATGTAGGCTCAAACAGACTAGCTTCCCAAACGTATTGCATCTAATCTAGGCTGCAAGAAGCAGAGGGCACTCTTCCCCAGCAGAGCTGATGATGAGAAACAGTTTGCTCCTGGGAGGGAATATCCTGGCAGAGGAAGATGAGAAGATGCAGAGGGCAGTTACAAAGGGAGAGGAGGAGAGAGAGGATCAGTGGGTTCCCCAGGGCCTGTGTAGTTTCTCCTAAGCTGGGGTAAGGTGGCATCTAAGTGTTATTGCATGATTCTGAGGGCACAGATGCAGGGACACAGACCTGCTTATTTTATCCTGACTGGTTTGGAACCATGACTACTCCCCATTTGATTATCTGCACTGGGATCTGAGATTGGGAGATTCTGGGATGTTCATATTAAGGACAACTCAACATTTCTACAGCTCAGCTTACCATGTACTTTTCCCCATGCTTGTTCCCATGGGATCCTCCCAATAAATCAGTGAGGTCTTCACCATTGTCCCCCCTCTCACCCTTGCCATTTGCTCCAAGAGAGAAAAATGAACTTTTAAAAAAGAATTCATAGCCAGGAAACAGTACAGCTCCTGTGACAGGCATCAATAATCGAGCATGCCACTAGCCTGATAACCTCAACCCCTGATCTGGGCAGTCACTACTAATCAAATGGAGAGGAAAGTGGTTTGCCTTCTGCTGGACCAGGAATAAGACCATGTTGCCTCTCAGGGTATTTCAAGTCCTACACTATGCAGTTACGCAACCAGCATTCTGTCCCTCTCTCTCCTCATGGCCATTAGCAGTTGTATGCATGACTTTGGACCGCTGGCCACTTCCATCACATGTTCACCTCGTTCCTTCTTCTATGGGACTTTGCCATCCTTGCGTTTACTTCTGCCAAGCTCTCTTTGAGCAGGAAGCTACATCCCACTGCCTCATGCCACACAGAGCCCTCCCTCCTATGGAATTCCTTGGAGCAGGACTTCTCAACCTCCATTGACATTTTGGGCAGATAGCTCTTTGCTGTGAGGGCTGTCTCCACAGCATTCCTGGTCTCTACCCACTAGATGCCAGTAGCACTCCCTTTCATAGCTGACAACCGGAAATATCCCCAGACATTGCCCAATGTCCCCAAGGGTTTAGGAGAATTTGCCCCTGCTTGAAGTACTGCTTTAAAGTCTAGTTGACCTTTGAACAATGCAGGTTGTTAAAAAGAAAAAAGAAGAAGCAATTCTCAATGGGCACAGGATGGGAGTTTGGTGGGTAAAGGGCCCAGCTCCCTACTGCTTTGTGGGGTCATTCTGATGTGTTTTTCATACCGTCCCCAGTGGGATGGGGCCCAGTTATCTATTGCAACTCACACACCGACTCACCCTGTGTTGGTGTTCTCCTTTCCTCATGTCCTCCTCACCTCCCACTGGAGCTTCCTGAGAGCATCCCCCAAGTAAAGGACTTGCACCCAAGTCCCGTGTCAGGCTTGGTTTGTATGTCCATAACCGAATGGTGAGAAATGGCTGAGCATAATGTAGGCAGGACCCAGTCCATCCACGTGGCTTGTGAGGAGTGAACTCTTTAGACTCCCAGTGGCTCTGAGAATGGCCTCACATGGCTCCCAGGCTCCCAGGCGCCTGGCACTGCATGGCACCTTGCTGGAACCTCTTGACCGAGATCGCTGGGAGGTGATGTCAGACTCGGAGGCGGGCAAATGCAGTGGCAGGGGAGAGAATGGAGTTAAATGTGAGTCCTGGCTCTGACATGTTATTCTGGGCAAGTTACTTCTCTCACCTCAATTTTCTCCTCTGGAGGACAATCATATAATTCATCATCCAGAGACAAGGGCACAGGGGGCAGAAAGAGGACAATATTAATTATATCAGAACATGGGCATGCGCTGGGATGTGGGATCCCCGACTCATCTGCTAAGTGGAATAGTAACAGTGCTGTTGGGTAACCCAAATTAAGACATTTAATTCTTGCAGTAATCCCACTTGCAGTAATCAGGTGTTATTGTTACCCCATTAAATAGATGAGTAAACCGACCCTGAGGGAGATGCAGTGACTGGCTCAGGGTCCAGGACTTGGTCACGCCCAGGTACATGTTCACTGCTCTTGACCATGATGCTATGATGATGATGGGATGGTGGGGTGAGGGACGGTGCTGCTGGCACTGCAGACGGATGCCAGCTTTCTAAGTCCAATGCTACACTTACCGGGTATCTGCTACCTACCAGCACATCATTCAGGTTGTCTTATTCATCCTCACCACTAACCTGCGAGGTCCAGGCACTGCTATCATTGCAGACCTAACCTCTCACCACCACACTTGCCTGCCTCAGATTCTACAATTAGCGCCTAGTGTTTTTGGTAAGGAAACTCTGACATGTCAATTAGTCATTTTTCAGCCTGGAAATCTAGGACCAGTCTCAGGACTCTTAGGAATCTTGAAGGTCCATTCCTTACAAACCACATGAACAGGCTGAATCGTGTTTACAGTAGGCTCAGCCATCGGTCACCCTTTAATTATGAACGTATAAATCGAGCCTCTTATTTTTCAAGGCCATAAAACTATTCATTATAAAGTAGCTCCTGCTCAGCCCATTCTCACAGATAAACATAAATAAATCATAACAGTCTTCTATGAATTATGCATTAAATACACATCTGTAAAACTTCCCCATAAGCGGTAGGACTTTGACCATATGGGCTTATAATTGGACACTAAATCAATTTTCATCTCTCTGTTGATGGAATTTAAATGTCTGTCATTGTTACATAATAAAAAATTAAAGCCCTCCTTCAAACCCCTATGATTTTGATGCTCACGGCTGGCGCTTACTTTTCATAATTCAAGTCTCAGCCCAGGTGCCTGTGATAGAGATTAAAACAGTTCTGGGTGAGCCGAGCCGTAGCGTTCAGATAGCATCAGAAAGTGAGAGATGGAAAACAAGGGGATTATTGAGGAAATGTGTTCGTGGTGTGAGCAGAGGAGCTGTGGTGCAGGCAATCTGGGGTGGGGAGGAAACAAAAAGGAGGGGAGAGGGAGGGAAGGGATAGGGGAGGGAGAGAGGCCTGCATGATGGAGGTGAAGTTACCCACTCTTGGCCAAGTTCTTAACTCTAGTGGCTCCTTTAATTCATTCTCTCAGTCCATGAGATACAGGCTCCATTCTACAGGTGAGGAAACAGGCTGAGGAAGGCCAGGGATTTGTCCAAGGTCTTACTAGATGTCAAAGCCAGGATTTGACCCCATGTGGTTCTGGCTCCTGAGCATTTGCTCTTTCTCATATAAGGAGGGTTGGGTGGTCAGTTTTGTAAAGTCTTATCGGGGCCACGTTTCCCTGATACATGACAATGTTCTGCTGCTTAATGAGAAGTAGGAGTTGATGAGTGAAAACCCATGCATATGTTGGTGAGTTTTCTAGTTACATGCTATTATTTCTCAGGAATCTCTGAGATAAAAGACCTTATATCTTGTGAGGAATGAGCTCCACGTCAGTGAAGGTAATCAAAGACAGACCTCTGGTAGCTCCTTTGGGATATCTCCAAGTGAACTTAGAAGTTCCTGTAAACACTAATAGAAATGTCTTAAGCTCTATGTCTAGCCATGGGGGAGAAGGAATGCCCTTCAGCTCCTTCAGATCAGAGCCCTTTATACATCTCTTAGAACATTTATCCCATTCACCTTCATACTTTAGAAGCTAAAGAATAATCCTGAGTTGAAATGGTCCAAAAAAGGCTGCCTGTGACCTCCAGCTGTGTCACTGTAGGCAAGTTCCTATGCATCTCCATAAGTCAGATTCCAATCTGTAAAATCCTATAGAATAAAAGCCTAATATGCTAATATGCTGGTTGTCCGGTCATCTGTTCAACCAATCAAAGCATAATATGCTGATGATATGCTAAGGCCGCTCAACTGCTAACTATGACATGCACTGACCACCAAGGGGCAGATGCTCCAACTAGTAGGTTAGCTTGCTTCTGGTGCAGGCTGATCAGGACTGAGTGAGATGGGCTGGACATGCCCTGGAGCCCTCCCACAGTTCCTCCCGAGCTGGTCAACCTCTTGTGTCCCTCCCTGGCCTGATGGTGCACCAGTCGGGTACCTCGGCCTGGCCTGCACCCTCTCGTTATCTGGGCTGAGGTCTCGCCCCTCCCCCTCCCCCAAGTGCAAAAATTTAGTGCACCAGGCCTCTAGTGGGGAAATAACAGTCTTTACCATCTCTTATGATGCATATATGTATTCTGTGCATCCCCAAATCCATATATTGAAGTTTTAACCCCCAGTACTTTAGACTGTAACTATATTTGGAGATAGGGCCTTTAGAGAGGTAATTAAGGTTACACAAGGTTACATGCGTGAGGCCTAAATCAATCTGCCTTATAAGAAGACACAGTAGACAAGAGATGCATGTGTACAGAAAAAACTCATGTGAGGTCACAGTGAGAAATGACCATCTGCAAGCCAAGGAGAGAGGCCTCAGAAGAAACCAGCTCTGCCAGCACCTTGATCTTGGACTTGCAACCTCCAGGACTGTGATAAAATAAATATCTGTTGTTTAAGCCCAGGGTGTGATATTTTGTTATGGCAGCCCTAGGAGACACATACACCATCTCACAGGGTTGCTACGGGAATTCAGTGGGTCAAAATACATAAAGCGCCTTGCATGGTGCAGGCACTTAGTGGACACTCAGTGTATGCAGGCTCCTCTCCTGCCCTGCAATCCATGTTGGTCTTACTGCTCCCATAAGCATCTGGAAACCCCTTGAGAGTTCCTTGTTTCTTTCTTTGTACCCTGGCACACAGTCAGTGCTCAATAAATGTTCACTGAGCTGAATTGCAAATGCAGCAGCAGGAGTAGTCACCTCCTAAAACACAGGAGCTCTAGCCCTGTTCCCCTTATCATCTCTCCTAAGCCCCACCCCAAAACCATTCAGAATTTCTCCCCTTATTAGGGAACCTCACTTAGGAGGCCTGAATTGCCTGGGGCAGCCCCTCTCTCATCAATTGCCACCCTTTATTGAGCACTAACTATGTGCTAGCCAGTGATTGGCAAACTGCGGCTCGCAAGCCACATGCGGCTCTTTGGCCCCTTCAGTGTGGCTCTTCCCCAAAATACCACATGTGGGCGCACACATACAGTGCGATTGAAACTTTGTGGCCCATGCGCAGAAGTCGGTTTTTGTGGAAGAGCCACACTCAAGGGGCCAAAGAGACGCATGTGGCT
>NW_006300047.1:3493203-3499907 GCF_000327345.1 Myotis davidii | reverse complement strand
TTGTCCCATGAAAGCCTCTTAACATTCCCAAATGGTAGCAATAGTCTTATTAGTCTCACCCCTGTCCATGAAGGTACTGAAGTTCCAAGTGGTTAATTCTCCTAAGTTATCAACCCAGTTATAAAGTGAGAATGCCTAGTGTCAAACCTAGGTTGATCTGATCTCAAAATCATGTGCTTAACCACTAATCAAAAGTACTTGAAATTTAGATCTAGTGGTTAATAAAAACAGCAACAGCAACAACAGTAGTTAAGTACCATCTACTGGATACTTGCAATGTGCTAGGCATTGTGCTAAGTTGCTTACCAGCATTTCCTCATTTAATTCTCTCAACATCCCATAGGGAGGCACTATCATTACCTGCCTTTAAGATGAGGAAACTGAGACACAGAGGATTTGATGACTTGCCCAAGGTTGATAGCTAAGCAGGGGTGGACCAGCATGCGGACCTGAAATTCCCTCCTCTTTATCTTTGTGCTGAATTGATAATTACTGAGCATCCACCATGGTGCCCGCTGTGCCAGGACTCTTTTCATGTGTCAGTACACAACCCTTTCTTGGAGAGGCCCAGAGAGGTGGAGAGCATAGATGAGATCACACAGCTGGTGAGTGGCTAAATTATGACTTTTAGCCCCTTAGACCTTGAATCTTTCTAGGAGCCAGAAATGCAAATCTTTATGTAGGAAACATGCATTGAGCCCCCTCTGGGCTCTTTCATATCTTACCCTCCTGCATTCTCATACGGAACCTCTGGGATGGACACTAGAGTTTCCATTCTCGATGGAGAAAACTGAGGATCATTGAGGTGGAATGAAATTTCCCAGGCACCAGAGCAAGTCTCCAGCCCTTTCCATCTTTTACTTATGTCTCCTTTCTTTGAACTGTCAGAGTGTAAATGGCCTCTTTCCTTGTTTGGCACTTACTACGATGTAGCCTTCCCTTTTATTTAACTGCTTTGAAAAGGAAGCTGAGTTTAGAGGTTCAAAGGATAAGCTTTTGAATCAGATATGTGGGTTTGAATTATGGGCTACTTTAAAAGAATTTAAAGTAATTTTTACTTTATTTATACAATATCCAAAAAACCTTTGCTCTTATCTAAAATATTAATATGTATACATTGTTATTTAATCTTTCAATTATAGTTGACACACAATATTATATTAGTTTCAGGTGTACAACATAATGATTAGAAAGTGATTGCCAATAAATCTAATTAGTTTCAGGTGTACAACATAATGATTAGAAAGTGATTGCCCCAATAAATCTAGTGCCCATCTGGCACTATACATCTATAATAATAAAAACATAATATGCTAATTAGATCGGACATCCTTCCAGATGAAGCCGGGGCTGCGAGAGAAGCCCAAGTCCCAGGTGCCAGAGGGAAGCCGTACTGGTAGCCTGGGGTGGGGGGGGAAGGAAGGTTTACTCTTACATAAATTTTGTGCATCAGGCCTCTAGTAGTTATTATAATATTACAAAATATATTCCTTGCTTCATCTTTTATCAAATATGTAACCTATTAGCTCTTCAACTTCTGTGTGCATGTTTCCTTTTTCTGTAAAGTGGGGATAAAAAAAGTACTTAATGTGTGCAGTTCTTTTGGGGAGGAATAGTGTATTTAAAGTAGTTAGAACTGTTCCTTCACATTGCAATCGCTTGAGAGAGCTTAGCTGACCTTGTTGTGTGTCGTTATTGCTAGTTTGTGGGACCAGGATTATGAAAAATGCTGATAGGAAAGCAAGGTACCCAGGTTTCAGTTATAAGGTTCGCAAATTCAGGCTGTGTGCTTTGAGTAAGACACCCAAATTCTTTGAGTTTCAGGTTGTTTTTTTTAAAATATATTTTATTGATTTTTCACAGAGAGGAAAGGAGAGGGCTAGAGAGTTAGAAACATCGATGAGAGAAACATCGATCAGCTGCCTCCTGCACACTTCCCACTGGGGATGTGCCCGCAACCAAGGCACATGCCCCTGGCCGGAACCGAACCCGGGACCCCCCAGTCCACAGGCTGACGCTCCATCCACTGAGCCAAACCGGTTGGGCGAGTTTCAGTTTTTATTTAAATTCTGTTCAATGGGATATTGTTTGGTTCTGCTTTCTTCACAGGTGATTTGTGGGGGCTCAGATGCCACTATGGAACTTGGACGCGCTCAGCTGCCAGAAGATGTTTAATAAAAGTGTGTCGAATTAATAAGGTGACTTTACATGAATTAAAAACAACCCCAAAGTGCTTTTTAGGTATAAAGAACTTCTAGATCAATAGCTAACACAGGGAAAGAAGGAAGATTAGAGGAAATCACAAGGAAGAAAGAAAATAAAGGAAGGGGGAAAGAGAAGAGACTCCCATTTTCTTATGGATCGTCATGGTGGTGGTTCAGATAAGAGGATATGGAGCTGGACAGTTGGCTTGAATCCCAACTTAGCCATTTTCCATCTATGTCCTTGCATATGTTACATACCTTTCTGGGACTTGGTTTCCCCAACTCTAGAAGTGCACCAATATTACCTGTATCATAGGACTACTGTGAGGACTAGCAAGACAATAACTGAAGTCTTTAGCACCGAGCCTAGTGCACAGTGGCTACTTACCACCACTACTATTATCATCACTGGTCTGGGCACTGAGCACTGTGCCGGGGGTGTAGTTAAACCAGCATTTATCAAGGGCCAACTTTTCATTTGTATTTTATCTAATCTTTACAGCAACCCAAGGGGGAGATGCTATGATTATGCTGTGTGTGTTTACAATGAGGAGCTTAGGCTCAGAGAGAAAAGAAACTAACCCAAGGCTGCACAACAGGGAAGTGGTGGCGCCTCAGTTTGATGCCAGGTCTGTGGACTGTGGAGACCTTGGGCCCTGCTCCTTAGTGCAAGGAGAGGAGCTTTCACCACTGGCTGAGGAAGAAGGGGAGGGAGAGAGGGAGACCAGAAGAGCTGCAGACCAAGCCAAGCAGAGGCAGCTGCTGGGGCTACTCTGGTTTCACAGTGGAGCGGGCTTCAGTTGCCCTGAGAAATGGCCAGATCTGTGATATTTAAAATGCTTTCCTCTCTTTTAGAGTCTAGGAAGACTTTTATAATTTCTTTTTTTCTTATCCTCACCTGAGGATATTTCTCCATTAATTTTTAGAGAGAGTGGAAGGGAGAGGGAGAGAGAGAAACATCAATGTGAGAGGGACATTGATTGGTTGCCTCCCGCACACGCCCCGACCAGGGCCAGGGATTGTGCCAGCAACTGAGGTATGTGCCTTTGACTGGGATCAAACCTGAGACTCTTCAGTCTGCAGGCCGAGGCTCTATCCACTGAGCAAACCGGCTAGGGCAAGACTTTTACAATTTCTTGACCTTTGGACGGCTCCCACAAATTCTTAGGAGCACAACATTTGAAGGAACTATCTGAATTTCAAGCCTCAATTGCAATTTGGGAGACAAGGTGGTTCTTGGTGGGTTAGTCCAAAAGTTGTCTTCTTTCATTGACCACCTATCCAGTCACTGTAGGTCCTCAACTAATGTTGTTTTGTTCAACATCAATTTATTATAATGTAAATGAGATGCCATAGGAACTTAACTCTATTTATATCAACTAGCCTATGATAAAATTGGCTTAGTTATATGTCCATTCACTCTAAGTCACGGAACCTATTAATGATATTAAGTGAGGACTTGCTGTACTCACCTAGACCCCTCCCTCCACACCACACACCTGGCCTTGCCATCAGCTTTCTCTGTGTGTCATTTCAGTTTGTTCTGTGGCCTTAATGATTACTGTGATCTTCCTGACATCCCCACAAAAGAACAGGGACAGGCAAAGTGTCGAGATCATGGTTTTATGGGCGTTTCCTTCGACAATCTCTCCTTTAGTGAATCTATTCAGGGAATTCTGACAGCACTATAGCTGCCTTTGGAGTTCCCTACATCCAGCCCTTTGTTTTGATTCTTTCTGGCATTGATAATGACTGAAGACCATGCTGATGACGTACTGCAACATTATAAGAGGTCTTTTTGGATCCATGTTTGAAAGACAAATATTTTTTAAAAATGGTTGTTTCCCCATTATCATTCAGAAATTTATGAAAAACATGTCCCTGCTTCAAAAAGTCTAAAAAAGAAGGTAAAGCCTAGGCCCATTTCCAAGAGGTGACTGCCCTGAGCCTTGCTCAGAAAGCCTAATCACTCTCTCACTGCCTCCGCCCACTGGGTTATCTGGGAGAAGGGCTTACACAGCATGTATGGGACATCTTCTCTGTGCCAGGCACTTGGGCTAGCTCATTTAATCCTCACAACAGCTCCGTGCAGAGCACTCTGTAATCCCCAATTAACTGTCAGGAGGGTGTATGCTAGGGAGGGGAGGTGACTTGCCCAGGCCACACAGCTATCAAGGGGAAGATGCATGACAATCCAGATGTGTATGATTCTTGATCCTATGGTGCATTTCTGACACTCCAGCCTGGGAAGCAATGGTTCTTTGAGCTGAAAAGAATTGGCCAGCGGCAGTTGAAAAGGCACTGGGGCAGGGGCTGTCCTGACCAGTGGTTTGTAGTGACTAATATTATACAGATAGATAGACAGTTAGCTCGGAGTCTGAGCTGAGTCAAGCTCCTTGGAAACACTGGACAGTCCCTCATACTGGTGTTATTTAGGAGAGCTGCCTGGGCACGGATGGACTGAGTGATAACAAACCCCATTCTTAGTCAATAGTGATGACACCGGGGCAACCACATTTCAGCTGCTCTTCCACACAGGAATGGCAATGCACTCCCAGCCCACTTACCACACTTGTGTCGTGCTGATGCCCTAGCACCTCCAGGGGTTTGCACACACTGAGCCTCCCTCCTGGAGCACTCCTCACGTCCTCTCTGCCTGGCTGATGTCTGTCTGCTCACCCAAAACAAGGGCTGGGAACTGGTTCTAGAACAGGGGTGGGCAGCCATAGTTTGCCCACGGCTGGTTTAGACCCTGGGGTCTGAAGATCTGTTTCTCCATCCACCAGCCATGAATCCTTGGGCCACATGCTTAGCTGCTCTGGGTCTCAGTGGCCTCATGTGTGAAATGGGTATGGGGATATTAGTACATAATTTCTGGCATCAGTGTAGGTAAGAAGTGAGAAAGGCATGTCAGTGTTTAGCTTAGCCCCCTATTATTATTTTTTGATACTTTTAAGGGCTCAGGTTTAGGAGTCAAGATATATATGCACCAATAAAACTTCATCATTCGCCTGGCAATGAAAGGACAAGATAAACTAACTGCTCTGAGCCTCAGTCTCCCTGCTGGTAAAATGACAACAATAACAACAAAACAACAAATATGTAATGTGCGGGGCTCCTGTGAATTTAATTGAAAGGCAAAGCTTGTTAAGTGCTTGCAAAACTGCTTGAATCCTAGAAGCATTAAATACATAATTAATATTATTTTCCTGTTTCTCTTGGTCTTGCCAGAGAAGGGGCATTATCTGCCTCCATGGTTTTAGGGAGCATTGAAGAAGGTCACTAAAACTGCAGAAAATATGAAGGTGACATTGTCTGAGGAGTCCAAGAGACCGGGACCGTACAGAGTCTGGTGGCAGCAATGAGGACCACATGTGCAAAACACAGAGCAGGGGCCTTGGCAGCAGGCACCTCGGTGGGGACCAGGAGAACTGGAGGCAGGATTATGGGTCTGTGTGCTCAGAAGGGAGCCTGCTGGGAGGAAGCTCTGCCCATCTTTCTGATGTTTTCCAGACATTCCAGGCCCGAGTCAATGCGAATGGAAAGGAAAATCCTACCAAGGAATGAGAGTCCTGTCAAGAAAAGCAAAGTGTAAATATAGACTGGGTTTTGTCAACTGCTTATGGATAAGCATATGTGATGGGGCAAGGTTTATTTTACCTTGAAGGGGCATGGGCCCTACAGGCCTGCTCCAGTGCAGTGACTTGGAAATGCCCATGAGGATTTGGTCTTTATTGCTCAGCATCTGAATAGTGATAGCGTGTTGGTGAGACTCTGTGTGTGTGTAAACGCAGTGACTTTCAATCCCCCAGAGCCTCTCTTCTCTTGGCAGGAGCCCTCAGAGGCCACTTGGCAGATGGCCGCTAGTCCTTATCTGCAAAGAGCTGCCAGTCATGAGGCACCTCAGGGCTGACAATGTTTCAGCAGGGCCCTCCTATCATCTCGAGGCAATCGGACACAGGAGGCTCCAGAGCAAAATTTAAAGATGAGAACCAGACTCAGACACACTCTAGATTCATTATCTGGTGTGTTTCCGGAAATTGCTTCGGTGTCTTCTGCTCAAATGATAGTAACCGCATTAATAATTGTTACGGCACCACGATTCCTCTCCTTTCCTAACAGGGCCACCCCAATATAGTAGGGAGCTCATTGGAATCGAGCTTCTTAGGTGCTGGTGCATCCATTAAGATCTGTCCTATGTGGACAGTGAAAGGGAAGCCAAATGTACACAAGCTGGTTCAAGACAGCAGAGTAGCAATTTTAATACACAGAACAAATCTCACAGGATGGGGTGCTACCATGAGGGATCGGAGACCCCGTGAAGGGCCTATGACTCTGGCACCATCATATGGAGATCATTCTCTTGTCTGTTCACTCAAAGCATGTACTGGAACCTTCCTGTGTCAGGTCCTGTTCTTGGCACTGGAAATACAGGCATGTCCTGACCTGCAGGATCTAGCAGTCGTTCAACAAGTGATTTTATTAATAAATGTCCCTACA
>NW_006300047.1:3489533-3492992 GCF_000327345.1 Myotis davidii | reverse complement strand
AACAAGGTAAGAAACCTTGAGTTCTCATTAAATCTTATTTCCACAGTTTATATTCATGGCATACCATTTCAGAAAGTCCACAGTGTTTCCCACTGGAATATATCTTCTGGTGGGCAGAACTCCTATCTGTTTAGTCCACCAATTGTTTCTAAATGCTTTGAGTGGTGCCTGGCACACAGGAGGACTCACATTCAATGAATGAATGTTGAAGAATAGAAGTGACATTTGAGATGAGCATTTGCTATTACTCCCACTTCTGCTGCTGTTGCTGCTATTGCTATAACTATTTCCATTGCTACGATGGCTGTTGCTAGAAGTGACATTTGAGATGAGCATTTGCTATTACTACTCCCACTTCTGCTGCTGTTGCTATCACTATTTCCATTGCTATGATGGCTGCTGTTGTTGCTGCTATTGCTATCACTATTTCCATTGCTACGATGGCTGCTGCTGTTGCTGTAGTTACCACCACCACCACTATTTCTTCTTCCTCTCCTCTTGCTATCACTATTTCCATTGCTACGATGGCTGCTGTTGTTGCTGTAGTTACTATCACCACCACCACTATTTCTTCTTCCTCTCCTCTAGCTCCTCACTTGGCATATTCAGGACGCAAGGAGTCTATGTGGTTTTTTTTTCCTCAAGTAGATTGAGTTGCATGATGACATCCTTTGTACAATACAAAGGTTGCATTGCGTTGTTCCTGTGTTACAGGTGAGGAAATGGAGACATGGAAATGTTAGGTAGTCTTACCAGAAGAGGGCGGCTAGTTAGCAACAAGGTAAGAAACCTTGAGTTCTCATTAAATGTTATTTCCACAGTTTATATTCATGGCATAACCTTTCAGAATGTCCACAGTGTTTCCTACTGGAATATATCTTCTGTTGGGCAGAACTCCTGTCTGTTTAGTCACCAATTGATTCTCAATGCTTTAGTGGTGCCTGGCACACAGGAGGAATCACATTCAATGAATGAATGTTGAGAATGTATGAATGAATGAATGAATGAATGAATGTGAATCTTCATCACTGACTTGTTTATAATATCAGGAATGCTTCATCGTTTAATCCTCTCCCTTAACCAATCCTTTTCTTTCTCTACCTGCAAACTGAATGTCACAAACCTGTTCAGAAATATTCAAAAAGTAATCAGACTATTAAAATGAAAGATTTTGGAATTCTGCCTGTGCCCATATCATTAAAAGTCCACACCAAAAGTTTGTATGTTTAGATTCAAAGTTCACAAAGTGATGAAATTTAGTCTTCCCCCACCTCCTGCCTCCACCATCCCCTTCCTGACCATTCATAGTCACGGTGTTAAAAATCAATGTGGAAGCAACATTTTCTCCCTAGATCAGACTGTCTAAAAAATAGCTTGGAAATTATGCTGTGCTAAGAATGGTTCAGCTATAACTCCATAAATGATTCACTACATTCTTTAGTCATATAATATTTTGACTATTCCCTTCTGTGCTTTAGAATATTTAGGTATAGAAAAAAGACAGGGTCATGTAATAAAAAGAGAACAGACTTGGGAGTCAAATGGTCCTAAATTAAAATCTTAATGTTCAGACCCTGGACAAGTCACTACCTCCTCTGGATCTCAATTTCTTTAAATTTTCAGCAGAAACACTCGGACCTACATCATTAGCATGTGGTGGGTTTTATGTAGGGCAACTGAGAAACTCCAAGCCCAATGCTAGGAATATAGTAGGTCACCCCATCCATGGAAGTTTCCTTCCTCCTTGGAGAATCATTTATGTAATGCAGGTGAAGGACCTTCGTGGACTGTGAGGTACTATACTCTGTAGGGAGGTGCCTCTCTCCCTGGCCTCATCCCCTGCTGTTTCCTTACTGAGTCCTGGGCTCAGTCACGTGGAACTACTTAGGCTCTAAATCAGTGGTTCTCAACCTTTGGGCGCTTTGAATACAGTTCCTCATGTTGTGACCCAACCATAAAATTATTTTCGTTGCTACTTCATAACTGTAATGTTGCTACTGTTATGAATCATAATGCAAATATCTGATATGCAGGATGGTCTTAGGCGACCCCTGTGAGAGGGTCGTTCGACCCCCAAAGGGGTCGCGACCCACAAGTTGAGAACCGCTGCTCTAAATGCATTGCTTTCCCAGTTCCTCATGTTGTGACCCAACCATAAAATTATTTTCGTTGCTACTTCATAACTGTAATGTTGCTACTGTTATGAATCATAATGCAAATATCTGATATGCAGGATGGTCTTAGGCGACCCCTGTGAGAGGGTCGTTCGACCCCCAAAGGGGTCGCGACCCACAGGTTGAGAACCGCTGCTCTAAATGCATCGCTTTCTCCACATTCCTTCTGATGGCCACACTATCTCCATGATTCAAGACCCAGCCTGGTTCCCCCAGTAAAGTTTCTCTGTCCAGCTACTTCCTGTTTCCATCAAGTCAATTCCATTTCCTTCTGTGAGCTCCCCACCAAACCCATAATCTACCTCATTTGTCTTACCACTTAGGATCTCATTTATTTCCTGTGTTCCTTCCTCCTCCCCCAGGGCCGAGTCTGATTCAACCTATATCCCCTGCACTTAGCCTATAATTGGAGTTCTAGAAATATTTCCTTAATCAATACGTATTATTGTCTCATTACTATTATTAGATAAGAATTTTCTCCATGCCAAAAACGTAATATTACAGTATATGCAATACAAAGGGAGCCTGAATATTATTACGAAACCCATCGATAGTGGACCAGTTTCTGACACTATCCTAAGGGTGGCTGTTATGTGTAGTTATAGCGTCATTCTTTTATTAGCTTCCTTCTCCTAAACTAATTGTGCCCACTCATGCTCTCTGAGTATACACTCCATATTATTAAATGGACCAGCAAGTTCATATAGACCTTCTGATCAACAAAATAGCCACATATGGAGAAAATTAAATTAAAAGTAAAAGGTTGACTGGAAAACCTAGTAAGATGGGTGAACCCATATCAGAACATTATGCCCAAAGTAGGCTTGAGCAATTCATCATTCCTCCTTGACCCAGTCCACTCTGCTTATCATCCTAATAGAAGTGCCCTCAACAAGCGTGGGTGTTCTCTTTGCTGAAAGAGCCTGGCACTGCCACACTGCCTCTTGCTTCTGCTCTGAAGTATTTTCCAGATTTGACCAGTCCCTCCTTCCTGAAACACTCTCCATGGTTTTGTCATCTTTATAGTGGCAAGTCAGAGCATTGAATTTAGAGGCCGAGAGTCGAAGAGCAACTCCCCACTCCACTCCTGTTGGGTATACAATCCCGGAAAAGTTACTTCACCCAGCTAAGCTGCAGTTTCTTCCACTATCAGGTGAAGACTAGAGTTGTACCTAATTCAAGAATATAAACAAAATCCTCATAAAGCTCATAGCACCTGACCAGCACAGACAGCACCAAGAAAAGTTAGCTGTATTATTACCACATTCTCCTGGTGTTTGAAGAT
>NW_006300047.1:3485937-3489380 GCF_000327345.1 Myotis davidii | reverse complement strand
AAGGTCCAATTCTGGTCAAGGGCACATTGGCAAGAGGCAGCCGATCAATGATTCTCTCTCATCATTGATGTTTCTTTCTCTCTCTCCCCTTCTCCTTTCCTCTCTGAAATCAATAAAAATATCTATAATAATAAAAGCATAATATGTTAATTAGACTGAACAGCTGAACAACCTTCCAGACGTCCTTCCAGACGAAGCCATGGCAGTGGGGACCAAGGCATAGGCAGTTAAGGGCAATCAGGCAGGCAGGCGAGGGGTTAGGGGTGATTAGGCAGGCAGGCAGAGTGGTTAGGGGCAATTAGGCAGGCAAGCAGGTGAGTGGTTAGGAGCCAGTGGTCCTGGATTGCGAGAGTGATGTCCAACTGCCAGTTTAGGCCCAATCCCACTGGGGGATCGGGCCTAAACTGGCAGTCAGATATCCCCTGAGGGGTCCTGGATTGTGAGAGGATGCAGGCCGGATTGAGCGGACCCCCCCCCCTCCAATGCATGAATTTCGTGCACTGGGCCTCTCGTTCTGAGAATAAAATCCCAATTCTTTAACATGGCATAGTGGATGCATCCTGCAAAACCAAGGCCTTCATTCTCCCAGCTGCTGGGAGTGTTGACTTCTGATGGTTCACAGCTGAGTGCCTCCCTAGACAGGGTGCCACCTCATCCAAAGTTATGGCCCTCAGCAGGGGAAGACCCCATTCAATGCCTGGACAGTTGGAGGTGCAAAGGTCTGGCTCCCTTGCTTCAATTTGGGATAGCTCCAGCGCCCCCTGTGGGATCAGGTGAGGTCTCTTTTGTAACCGTGTTGCTGCTCACTTGCAATCTCTGCCCAGCCTGGCTTCAGCCTCTCTTCCTCTTGGGTGTTGTACCTGAGAGCACTCCCCAATACATTTCCTGCAAATTTCAACTCAGAGTTCATTTCTGGGGAAACCTGATGCACAACACAAGGCTTCCATAATCTGGCTCCAGCACAACACCCGGCATAAGGTAGACACTCAGTGAGGACCCTGGATGGATTGGCTGGTTGGGGCATAAACATGAAGTGAGGTGAAGAAGTCTCTGCCACACAATCAGCATCAGGCATTTGTTCAGGGACTCTCAGGGGCGTGGTCAGAGGATATACAGGGTAATTAATGGGCAATGCAGGCCCCACTAGCTGTTTTTGTCAATAACCATGGGAACCTGCAACCCTGGTGGCACAGGGGAGGGTGGGAGAGGCCTGCCAATGGCTTTCTCTGAGTGTTAATGTTTGATCAGCAGAACATTTCACTCTGAATTGACTTTCGTGTATTCTTTGTTACTCTACCAAGTCAGGAATGAACAGAAAAGCCAACATTTCAGAATATGCTTTTCTGCAATTTCACCTTTTTAAATGACTTGCCGTGGGAACAGCAAGGGCAGATGATTCTTTAGGCAAGTTGGTACTAACGCCATCTCATCAAGCAAAGAGAAATGGCAAGAGCAATGAGAGGTGAAGTAACTTGCCTGGAGTCACTCAGCTGTGGGTGAAACAGCATTTGAACCTCATCCATCTGACCCCCCAACCCACTCTGTCTTTTCCTGCATCATTCCTTCCAGGGTGCTCTCCTCCGCAGGGTCTTTGTCTCCTTTGGGGAAACACCACCCCAGAGTCTCCACAGGGAGTGCACGTGGCCTGGTCCTTTTGTCGCAGGGAGATTTTCAGGCTCAGTGGCTGCCCTAGGAACAGTGGGAGTGTGGATCCAATCTTTATTACAAGCCTTTGCAGTTTGTTCTCAACGGGGCACGTTCGCTCCACAGTGGACATTTGGTAATGTCTGCAGACGCTTTTGGTTGCAATGATTGGTGTGCGTGTGTGTGTGTGTGTGTGTGTGTGTGTGTGTGTGTGTGTGATTGCCTTCTGGTGGGTAGAGGTCAAGGATGTTGCTAAACATTCTACATGCACAGGCCAGCCGCCGATAATAAAGAGTTATCTGGTCTAAGATGTTGATAGTATTGAGGTGGAGGAACCCTGGTGGAGAGATTCCTCACCTTGCCTGACCCATGAGCAGGCTCTCCGGGCCGTGCCTCTTCCCTGTGTCTGCAGAGGAACTTGGGCAGCACCCAGGGGAACTGTCCCCATGTTCCAGCTCCAGCACCTTTGCTTCCTGAGAGAAGTCAATGAAGGCAGAGACAGAGATGAATGATAACATGGACACGGAAGGTTCCCTGAAGAAATCCAGGACTCAGCGGGGTCCTTTCAAACTGACTCACTACCAACCCAATTCTTCCTCTTATCTCCAAAGGCACAGATATAAGCCACATGGATTGATGTGGAACTGGGTTACACTTTTCATGGTCAGCTCTTGGGGTCAATACTAGGTCAGAATTTCTGCCAACCTGAAACTATATGAGTAAAACTGCTAAGAAATAAAACTGGCCACTCCACAGTTAATCATGCGTAAAGGCTGGGGAGGTTCTCCTTGTCTGGTATTCTTGAAATCTATCCCCACAATTGCATGGACCAAGCATTTATAAAACTGGTGTTAATCCAACTCTAGGTGCCAGGCATTATGCTTAGGGCTTTGTGAGCATAATCTTAATTAATACAAATACCAACTGATGAAGTAGGCACCATTACTACATTTATTTGGTAGAGGAGACTGGGCCTTAGAGCAGGTAAGTGGTTTCTCCAAGGTGGCCAGGTAATATGATGTTGAGCTGAGATTGGAACCTGGTTACGATTAACTCCAGTGACTAAGTCTGAACTGGCTGCCGAAGGGCTTGAGTCTGGCACTTTCATACGTTTGTTGACTTGTACAATGGTTCTATAAAAAAAACGTTCCAAAGCTAACAATTCAATATTTTACAAAAATATCTCTCAACTCACCCTAATAAGTAATATCTGGTAATCTGGCTGCCGAAGGGCTTGAGTCTGGCACTTTCTTACGTTTGTTTGATTTGTACAATGGTTCTATAAAAAATGTTTCAATAGCTAACAATTCAATATTTTACAAAAATATTTCTTAACTCACCCTAATAAATAATATCTGGTAATGCTGCTCATTCCTACCTGAACAATTTGTTGGATGCTTTATATGTATCATCTCCAATCTTTATAACAAGTCTTTGCAGTTGGTATTATTTACATTTTGCAGATGAGGAAACTGAGCCTCTGAGGGCTTATTGAGGTCACAAGCTAGGAAAGTCATACCTGATGTTTAGATGTAGTGTTTGTTGTTGTTGTTATTAATTCTTACCAGAGGACATTTTTCCCCATTTATTTTTAGAGAGAGTGGAAGGGAGGGAGGAGGTGGAGAGAGAGAGAGAAACATTGATGTGAGAGAGACACATTGATTGGTTGCCTCCCACTCACACCCTGACTGGGGCCTGGGATGGAACCTGCAATCCAGGTATGTGCCCTTGACCAGGAATCAAACCTGTGACCATTTGGTGTGTGGGACGATGCTCTAACCACTTAGCACACTAGACAG
>NW_006300047.1:3471735-3485540 GCF_000327345.1 Myotis davidii | reverse complement strand
CCAGAGAAGCACAATTAGCATGCATCAACCAGTGGTTAATAGTAATAATAAAATGAAATGATCAGTTGAAATAAAAGCTTTTATTTTCATTTCACAGGAACCATTTGTTATATGTGACGAGGCTTTTTTATCTTTAATTGAAGAGAGAAAAAATGCCCTGGGTGTATTCTAAGGCCCTAATGACAAGATGATAGGGAATGGGCACAGCGAAGGGTACCTTCTGAATATTTTTCTTTGAGGCTTAGGATGGAAACGGGTGTTATGCAGATCCTTCTTCCTCTCTTTTTTCTTCTCCCTGTCTATCTCTCTGTCACCACACTTGGCCCACTGTTTCCATTACACACAGGAATTATGACTCCTGGATGCTCAATGGATGGTCAAAGGCCTGAGTACCATGATCTGAAGAGTGAGAACAAAAGACAAAGGGGCTTTCCTTGTCTCCGCTGAGTCAGGAGGAGAGTTGAGAGTGGGCAGAGAGGTGCTGACCCTTAGGTATGCAAAGTACCTCTGACCTCAGGCTGGTGGAAGGAACAGGGCTCCATTTCCTGATCCCCTACTCTGTGCCTGGTGCCAGGTGTTTTAGACACTTAGATTTGACACGCTCAGCAACCCCACGAGGCAAGGTGAAATTCACAGATAACAAAACAAAGACTTCTTTGTCCTAGTGTCACAGTTCAAGAGAAGTGGAGCTGAATTCAATTTTAAGGTGTTTTCTGTGACTTGGTGGCCTGGCTTGACCCTTTCAAAGGCTGCCTTGGGCTACTGGCTGTGCCCTGCTCTAAGCAATGATTCTGTTTTATATAGAGGCATCAGGGAGGAGGAAGAAGGTACAAGAAGGAATTAGGGGTAAGCTGTATGGGAGAAAGGACCAAGAGACTCTGAGAGAAGATGCAAAAGGAGACAGTAACTGATCTGTGTCCTGAAGGTCAACTCTGGAACTTGACCATGGGCAGGCTCCATGCTGAGCACTGTTAGATACAGTCCCTCATTTAATACTAAACCTGTGGTTCTGGTGGTGATATTTTCTTGTGACACATGAGATAAATGAACCACCTCTGTTTAGAAACTGGATGTTGTATGCCTGGGTGTGGGCTGTGTGTGTACTTAACAACCAGAGTAGGGTTTTTATCAAAGAAGGCAAAGTGCTCACTAATGAAATTAACAGATAAGAAAACAAAGACTTCTTTGTTCTAGTGTCAAAGTTCACGAGAAGTGGAGCTGAATTCAATTTTAAGGTGTTTTCTGTGACTTGGTGGCCTGGCTTGACCCTTTCAAAGGCTGCCTTGGGCTACTGGCTGTGCCCTGCTCTAAGCAATGATTCTGTTTTTATATAGAGGCATCAGGGAGGAGGAAGAAGGTACAAGAAGGAATTAGGGGTAAGCTGTATGGGAGAAAGGACCAAGAGAGTCTGAGAGAAGATGCAAAACGAGACAGAAACTGATCTGTGTCCTGAAGCGTCAACTCCAGAACTTGACCACGGGAGGGCTCCATGCTGAGCCCTGTTAGATACAGTCCCTCATTTAATACTAAACCTGTGGTTCTGGTGGTGATATTTTCTTGTGACACATGAAATAAATGAAGGTCAGAGAATTTAAGTGCTTGCCCAGATCCCATAGCTATTAAGTAGTAGAGTTGGGATCTGGACCCAGATGATCCATCCCCAAAGCTCATAATCTTCCCATTGTTTCATGTTCTCACCTCTGTGAGAACTGCAAGGCCGCTCTGGGCATAGTCACTCAGCAAATACTTAGAGACAACATCAAGTGTTAGTGAAGATGTGGAGCAACTGGACCTCTTGTATATTATTAATGAGAATGCAAATGATTCTTTGGAAGTAATTCTGGCAGGTTTTTGTGTTTTTGCTTTTTAAAAAGAAAACCAAACATATGTTTACCATATGACCTAGCCATTTTATTTCTAGATATTTGCCCAAAAGAAAGAGAAAATATTTCTTCAGAAAAATACTTATACAAAAATGTTCACAATAGTTTTAGTCATAATATGTAAAATTTGAAAAAGCTTAGATATCCATCAGTAGGAGAAAGTATAAATAAACTGTATTAAACCCATAAAAGGGGATGCTGCGAAGGTCAACTCTGGAACTTGACCATGGGCAGGCTCCATGCTGAGCACTGTTAGATACAGTCCCTCATTTAATACTAAACATGTGGTTCTGGTGGTGATATTTTCTTGTGACACATGAGATAAATGAAGGTCAGAGAATTTAAGTGCTTGCCCAGATCCCATAGCTATTAAGTAGTAGAGTTGGGATCTTGACCCAGATGATCCATCCCCAAAGCTCATAATCTTCCCATTGTTTCATGTTCTCATCTCTGTGAGAACTGCAAGGCCGTTCTGGGCATAGTCACTCAGGAATAACCCACACCTTTGTTCATTCAGCAAATACTTAGAGGCAACATCAAGTGTTAGTGAAGATGTGGAGCAACTGGACCTCTTGTATATTATTAATGAGAATGCAAATGATTCTTTGGAAGTAATTCTGGCAGGTTTTTGTGTTTTTGCTTTTTAAAAAGAAAACCAAACATATGTTTACCATATGACCTAGCCATTTTATTTCTAGATATTTGCCCAAAAGAAAGAGAAAATATTTCTTCAGAAAAATACTTATACAAAAATGTTCACAATAGTTTTAGTCATAATATGTAAAATTTGAAAAAGCTTAGATATCCATCAGTAGGAGAAAGTATAAATAAACTGTATTAAACCCATAAAAGGGGATGCTGCAGTAACGGATGGTTTGGACTAAAAAATATTAAAATTACTGGAGAGACGCCATTCACATAACTTCTACTAAAATATAATTGTTCTATTTTATTATTAGTTACCAGAGGCCCAGTGCACAAAATTCGTGCATGGATGCAGTCCCTAGGCCTGGCTGGCAATTGAAGCAGGAGCATCTGGCACAGAAGGCCAGGTCCCAACTGACCTCTGGGCCCTGGGCAGCACCTGGGTCCCCAGGCCCCTACGCGCTCCCCTCTGCCTGAGTCATTGGGCCCCCATCCGGCTCCCTCAGTGTCTGGGAGCTGGGCAGCAGCCCTGCCCCCCGCCGTCGCTGCTGGTCACCACCTGCAGGGTGATGGGTGGGGCGATTGGGCCCTGCTTGCACCTTCCGTGGCCTGGCGCCGCTCACTTACCTGCTCCACCATCCCGTCACAGTCATACTCTCATCAAGGCCCATTGAGGCCAGCAGCGCCTTCAATACTGCCCACTGCCAGCCCTGCATTACCGATGCCCACCATGTTCTGTGCTGTCTCCTGGTGGTCAGCACACATCAGCACAAAATTCGTGCATGGGTGCAGTCCCTAGGCTTGGCTGGCAATTGAAGCACGAGCATCTTGCATGGAAGGGCAGGTGCCAACTGACCTCTGGGCCCTGGGCAGCACCTGGGCCCCCAGGCCCCTACACACCCCCCTCTGCCTGAGTCATTGGGCCCCCGTCCGGCTCCCTCAGTGTCTGGGAGCTGGGCGGCAGCCCTGCCTCCTGCCGTCACTGCTGGTCACCATTTGTGGGGTGATGGGTGGGATGATCGGGCCCTGCTTGCACCTTCCTTTGCCTGGCACCACTCACTTACCCTCTCCACCATCCCGCCACAGTCGTACTCTCATTGAGGCCCATTGAGGCCAGCAGCGCCTTCACCATTGCCCACTGCCAGCCCTGCATTGTCGATGTTTCACATGGTCTTCCCTCTGGATGTGTCTTTGTCTAATTTTTCCTTCTTTTGAGGACATCCATTAGATTTGTTTAGGGCTCACTCTAATGACTTTATTTTTCCTAAATTACCTCTGTAAAAAACCTATATCCAAATACAGTCACATCTGGAGTACTGTGAGCTAGCACATCAGCATATGAATTTGCTGGGAGGGTGCTTTTATTATATAGGATTATATAGGATAGAATGGAAAAACCCAACTAATAATAGAAAACTAACCAGAGTAATGTTTGGGGTGGGGTTGCCTTTTCTCTAGGAAAGGGCATGAGAGAATGTCTTAGGGGATAATCATATTTTATCTTTCCATAGGATTTTGAGTGACACAGATGAATCCACTTGACAAAACCCCAGATATTTACTTGCTAGGATGGCTATAACGAAGTACAAAAGACTGGGTGGCTTCAACAAAGGGAATTTATTGTCTCACAGCTCTGGAGGCTAGAAGTCTGAGATCACAGTGTCAGCAGGGTTGGTTCCTATTGAGACCTCCCTCCTTGGCTTGCAGATGGTCGTCTTATTGCTGTGTTTCACATGGTCTTCCCTCTGGATGTGTCTTTGCCTAATTTTTCCTTCTTTTGAGGACATCCATCAGATTTGTTTAGGGCTCACTCTAATGACCTTATTTTTCCTAAATTACCTCTGTAAAGAACCTATATCCAAATACAGTCACATCTGGCTAGCACATCAGCATATGAATTTGCCGGGAGGACACCAATCAGGCCATTACAATTAGTAAATGTACTCTTAAGATTTATACACTATACTATCCATAAATTTTTATCAGAATAAACTGAGAATCAATATTGAACTTAATGATATGCATGCTAAAGTATTTATGGGGAAATTTTCACTTCAGAAAATAAGATAGATTAATGGATGGAGAAGTAATGGGATAGATATGTGATAAAGTAAATATAATAACATTTTAATGATAGAATCTAGGTGGTAACGTATATTGGTTTTCACTTCAAATTTTTTCAACTTTTCTGTTTGGAAAAGTATTTATGAAGCATCTAATGTGCCAGGCATTGAGTGAAGTGATAGGAATTGAATAATGAACAATATAGACAAGATTTCTGTCTTAGTCCATTTGGGCTGCTATAACAAAAATACCATAGACTGGGTGGCTTAACAACAAACATTTATTTCTCACAGTTCTGGATGCTGGAAGCCCAAGATGAGAGCTCCTGGGGATTCAGTGTCTGGTGAGGTTCTCCTTCCTGGTTCACGCATGGTCACCTTCTCATTGTTTCCTCACATGGTGCAAGAGAGAAAGGAGCTCTCTGGTGTCTCTTTTATAAGGGCACTAACCCAATTTGTGAGGGTCCCACCCTAACAACCTAATTACTTCTTTACGTCCTAATGTCATCATTAGGGGGTTAGGATCTCAACATATTAATTTTTGAGAGAACACAAACTTTTAGCCCATACAGTACCAATCCCCAGGAAGCTGGCATTTTGAAGTAATTCATCAGCAGTTGTGGTTTCCAGTGAAGCACCCCATGGGCACATTCATTTCTAAGTCGATCAGACTTAGCCCAACCTCCATGTGTACCATGCATTTCACATTTACCTGCTCAATGCTCCAGCCACACATTTCACATTTAGCTGCTCAATGAACACAGGCCTGTTGGCTTTCTACCTCAACTTGGATGATGAATGCCACAGCAGCCCCTAGTTGTGCAAAGATAAATCATTCCAAGTCCAAGTGGTAAGCCACAGAAATAGCAGCAATTTATATATACCCCAGGAGTCCCTTGTGAGAAAGCCTTCACTATTTATGATGTATAGTGATGAAAGTTAAGAACAAGAATGGGAGTGGCAGCTTTATTTTATTACCATGGGCACACTACAAATGGAAATGCTCATTGGAGAGCAGGTTCGATAGGAAACCCTCATGACACAAAGTTTATCATGGAAAAAATAGGCATTCACGTAAAGCTGCAGCAATAATTTCAATACTGGCCAAACATTTTTGAATTGGAACAAAGGGATTTTTCAATATTCTTAAATGACTATTAAGCTTATGGTCCAAATCCCCATGAGCAAAATGTTGCATTGCTTCAAGTCACAATTATAGAAAACAAATAATTCTGCCAGTGTTTACATTCAGGGGATTTGGGAAACTTGTACTGGATGGGAAAATAAATCTTTGATTCATGAAGTAGAAGGAATTTCTCTACGATGTCATAACCTATGTGGCTGAATTCTGATTTTTATTAGGCAAACTTAAGCAAGCCACTTGGCCTCTTTTAGATCTCAGTGTTTTTTTGTTTTTGTTTTTTAATCTGTAAAATGGTAATAAAACTACCCATTCAGAATGTCCTAAGAATTTTTTTTCTTTTCTATTAATCCTC
The DNA here is from genome assembly GCF_000327345.1 of Myotis davidii. Lineage (NCBI taxonomy): Eukaryota > Metazoa > Chordata > Mammalia > Chiroptera > Vespertilionidae > Myotis > Myotis davidii. The sequence goes on along the minus strand of NW_006300047.1, from coordinate 3,479,453 downwards.
AGCTGAGGATATTTTTCCATTGATTTTTAGAGAGTGGAAGTGATGGTGAGAGATCCTCTTTATTGTTGTTAGTCCTCACCTGAAGATATTTTTCCATTGATTTTTAGAGTGTGGAAGTGATGGTGAGAGATAGAGAAACATCGATGTGAGAGAGACATATTAATTGGTTGCCTCCTGTAGGCACCCCAACCAGGGCTGTAGATCGAGCCTACAACCGAGGTATGTGCCCTTGACTGAAATCTAAGTCAGGGTCCTTTAGTCCACGGGCCAACACTCTTTTCACTGAGCCAAACCAGCTAGGGCAGGAATTTGAAACACTTAACACATCTTTAGTACTTAGTCTAGCTCAAAGTTAGTGTTCAGAAACTGGCAGTGATGATGGTGGTGGTGGTGATGATGATGATGATGATGACAGTGGTGATAATGATGATAGTGATAGTGACAATAATGATGGGTGATGATGGTGGTGGTGGTGGTGATGATGATGCTGATGACAGTGGTGATAATGATGATAGTGATAATGACAATAATGATGGAGGTGATGATGGTGTGATGAGGGTGATAGGGCTGATGATGGTGATAATGACAATGATGACGATGCTGGTGGTGGTGGTGATGATGATGATGATGATGACAGTGGTGATAATGATGATAGTGATAATGACAATAATGATGATGGTGATGATGGTGTGATGAGGGTGATAGGGCTGATGATGGTGATAATGACAATCATGACGATGCTAGTGGTGGTGGTGATGATAAGGGTGATAGTAGTGATGATGGTGATGACGATGATGGTGGTGGTGGTAATGATAACAGTGATGACTCCTAAGGCAATGCTGATAATTACAGCAGCAATGAAATAAAGAAAAGCAGGAGGACATGCAGTAAAAAATTGCACACAAGAAACAAGGAGACAGCTACTCTGTCTCTCCAAGAATTAAATGGCATGAAATCAACCAAGAAACTTTGGATGTGGCAACTGTTTAAAAGCTTGAGTTCAGGCTAAAGAAAGCCAACAGATGGAGATCAACTGTTAGCTCAGGTGCACATGGCTTCTCCCTCATCAGTCTGGTTCATTCATAGAATGTTATGACCAATTAGTGATGCCTGCCATGGATTTGCACCAGAGGCACAGCAACGTATGTGAGTTTATAGATTCTGGTGACAGGACTCAGGCAGAGTTCTCATATTTAGCACAAACAGAACAGAATATTATACATTTCTAATATTCAGCTCTTGAGCTTTAATATTATTTGGGTTTTTCTACATCATTAATTTTGAGAGCAAGGACCATCTATTACTTGTTAATAGGAATATTAATAACAATGTATTATATTCTTTAATATTAATAATTAGAAATAGGAATATTAATAATATTATACTTATACTTAATAATATATTAATTATTTACTAAAATATCTATTCCCACACATAGACAATTCTTAGGTGCCCAATGAATGTTTGTTGAATCAAATTAAAAAATTGTCGTTGTGATACAAATTAGTATTTATAATGTTCTGTTTGGAGTGGCATATAGTAAGAAGAACTTTGGAAACCTTTCATCCCTATGCAACTCTCTCCTCAGAAGTGAATATAGGAAAATGAAACTTTACTTTTCCAAAAATTTAAGTGGAGGCTATTCTGTCCCTTGCTTTATAGAAATGAATCTTTGCAAAGCCCTGGTAAAAGTTGTTCTGACATAACTTCATGACTGGGTTTGCAATTCACCTTCCAAAATTGTTTATTTGCTTCCCAAGAGCCACCTTTGTTCTGGGTCAAGCCTGACTCAAAAAAGAAAATTTCACTAAGATTTTACTTGTGAGAATGTTACAAGCTTGCTCAATTTCTTTCCAATTATTGTGTCAATCCACATGGCAAGAAGGGAGGAAAAGGTTTATGATGCTATTTTGTCTCATGGCCTTTATTTTGTCCCTCACTATTCAAGATCTACAATGTCACCGATACTAAGGTAAGACTTTTTCAGGAGGATTCTGCCCAGTGCCTCACAAATCAGGCAGTTTTCCGGACTGACTGGTACCAACAGGCACTGTTCCCAGCCCTGTGTGAGTTCCAGGCACCATTTCCGCCCATCCTTTTGGGTGGTTCTTTCCCCAGGCCAACATCACTTCCTCACACCCAGGTGCTGAATACTCCAGGGCTCCTCAAACTTTTTAAACAGGGGGCCAGTTCACTGTCCCTCAGACCATTGGAGGGCCGGACTATAGTTTTAAAAAAAAAAACTATGAACAAATTCCTATGCACACAGCAGCAGCAAAAACACCGGGCGGGCCGGATGAATGTTTTCGGCGGGCCGCATGTGGCCCGCGGGCAGTAGTTTGAGGACCCCTGCTCCAGGGGGCCCTTGGCAGAGCTCCGGGTTATCTCCACGTGCAGCTTTCTGCTCTCTAGAACTCTGTCTTTGAAAAACGCAAGTTATTCGGGGTTCCCTGGCTTCACAGCCCCATCTCCTCAACCCAAAGCGTCCACGAAGCTTTGCCTGGCTTCTGCCGAGGGGCTGCTTCCTCCAACCGGCCTTGTAGCTTTCTTCAGAAACCACCTCAGAGACACGAGCTGGAAGGAAGCTTCCAGGTCAACTCTCCTGTCCTCCGAGGAGCTTGTAACATGCTGCAATACCAGATCCTGCTTTTTCTGTGACAAAGGCTTTGAAGGCCCACACACAGGCATCTGGTACAAAACAATTGCTTCTATTTGTGCCTTCACTGTCCTCTATAGGGCAGGGGAGAAGGGGTATGGAAGCAGCGCAGCATGAGCCGTGATGTTAAGAACACAGGGTTCAAATGCTAGTTCCACTACCTAGGTGCTGTGTGACCTACACCAACTTACTTAGCCTCTCTGAGCCTCTGTAAAATGGAGAGAAGAATGCCTCTTTGGAAGAGTGAGTGAGGATTTGCAGAGGCAATGCAGTTGCCTTATGCTATGCTTGGAGGATAGGAGGTGCTCAACAAATATTATTTATTTCTGGTACTATAAGGAGGTGAAGGGAGGCGTCCATAGCCTGATCCTTGAGAATTCTGTAAGGAAGTGGGCAGATTGCTTTTGAGGTCCCCGTGCTCATTAGTAGCTGCCGGAAAGGCCATAGCAGGGCTTATCTCAGTGAAAAACACAACCAACTGAGCACAGGCAGAGGAAACCAGCTCCTCCTCCCTGGGAGGGCAGGAATCAGGCACAGCCCAGCAGCAGGTACTGCCCCTCAGCCAGGTAAAGGATGCTCCGCATCAGGCACCTTCATCTCCGCATCAGCAAAGCTGGGGGTCTTAGATGAGCTCAGCTCAGCTGGATCGCTCTGCTCCTGAGTGAGCCCTCCCAGGCCAGGGACTGGGTGTCACTGGCCTCGTTGGAACTCTGCTCTGACTTTAGGGAGGTGAGCCTTTTCAGCGATAACTGGTGCACTGGCCAAGGCCGGATTGATACAGTGCGATATTAACACGGCAGCTATCATTTACTGAGTTCTCTGTACCTTTCCACCTCCACCTACTGTACTAATTCCTTCAACAAGCATTCTGGAACCAATTCCCTCATGGCTACTCAGGGCTCAGGCAAATTCTTTCCCCCCCGCCCCCCTTTCTAAAAACCCTCCAAAAGCTGTTACACTGGAATAAAGGCCACATTTCTAACCACTTCCTAAAAGTGCTACATGATATGACCCCACTCTAAACTTTTTTCTCCCCCTTCTCTCCCTCCTTCCCTCTCTTCCTCCCTCCCTCTCTCCCGCTCTCCCTCCCTCTCTCTCTCTCCCCCTTCCTCCCTCCCTCTCTCCCTCCCTCCTGCTTTCTATGTTTCAGCAACACTGTCCTTTCTTATTCATAAACTCTTTACCTGCCCCAGGGCCTTTGTACTTGCTTTCCGCTCTCGATTGGGATATTCTGTGATTTTTGTATGTCTGATTTGGTTTCATCCTTCAGGTCTTCTTCACGTGTTAATTGTGTAAGGAGATCCTCCCTGGGCATCTAAAGCTGATGAGTGATTTTTGCAGATGCTGAGCTATTGGGAGCCACTATTTTTTCATTTTAAAGCTGAGATAGCTGAGGCTCAGGAAAGTGACAAAGCCTCCTGAGGCCCCACAGCATGTGGCATTGCAGTTGAACCTAAAGGCAAGTGACTGTTCCATGTTTTATATGTATTTGGCTTTCTTGTTTATCAGGGGGGACCCCTTCCTTCCCTTCTCCTCCCTCTCTGCCTTCTTTGTCATTTTAGGATCAAGTTGATTAACATTGTATCTCCTTTGATGGGGCACACACAGACCACGTTTTAAACAGGGTTTTAAGCACACTTTCTGGACTCTGCCCTTTGCTGCAGGCCAGCATGTCTATTTTTCTTATTATAAACAAGAATGGAAACAGCTTATGCTGTGGAGAGACCAAAATTGCCAACACGAAACTTATGTCCTTTGTAAAACAATTTGTGAAATAAAATGGGTAGTGTTTTCTCCCCCTCAGGCCAATCCAGTATAGTGGTATAATGTGATGAAACATATTGTAAGCTGGGAATTCTCTCTCCTCTCTCTCTCTTTCTCTCTCTCTCTCTCTCTCTCTCTCTCTCTCTCTCTCTCCCCAATTGTAATTGAGCATTTACTGTAATCTACATATTTGACAGGGGCTAAGTATGTAACGGTTGAATAATATAGATATGGTTCTTGCCCTCAATGAGTTTATAGCTTGCAAGGTAGCTGGATAGTAAGCAGGTAATTATACGAGTACTTACATGGTTATATTGTGGTAAGCACAAGAAGAGTTTCAAGGTGCAATGAAAGTGCATACAGAGAGAGAGAGAGAGAGAGAGAGATTAGTCTGGAAATTTCCCCTGAGGACTAGGAGAATCTATCTTAATCTGACCTTGCTTACTTACTTTTCCCACCTCATCTTGTACCTACCCTACCTCCCGCTCACTCCCTGCGAATCCAGGCACCATCTTTCTCTGCTCCTTGAACACCGAAGCTACTGGTATTCCCGACTTTGGCCTTTGCACATTCTGCCCTCTGTCTGCTTCACCCTCCACCAGGCCTTTACATGGCGGGTTTCTCTCCATTGGATCTAATCCCAATGCCCAGCAAGATTTTCTTGCCCACCCTCTGTGAGAACATCCCTCCATCACTCCCTCCAGCTTGCGTCCTTGACCCAGGTGATGTCAAGGTTACCACACACAGGCCACAGTTTGAGTGGAAGGTTCTAAGGAATTTCCTCTCTTGGATCAGAAGAGGAGAAAGTGTGAGGTTGGTATTTCCGCCAATGGTCGCTACGATTTCAAGGAATGACATTGGGCGCTCACGCTGTGGGTTCTGTGGGAATAGCTCTGTCAGTCTCCTATCAAGAAAAAAGAGACATCCCTACACTTGTGCCAAATGCTGTGCCAGGAGCCTTTCTTGGACCGTTTCATTGAATCCTTAGACCATGTCATGTCTCACTCACAGAGGAAAACCTAAAGCTTGGAAAGTTCCAGGAATTTGCGTGTGGTCTCACCGCAAGGAAGTGCTGAGCATGGATACGGGTTCTGATTTGTTTGATGGTAGAACTTCTCTTTCTACCAGAGCCCACAGTTTCCTTTGAGGTTGTATTTTAATGCTGCCTTTTCTCATAAGAGTCAAATTGATAAAATATGATATTCTGGGACACAAACAGCAGAAATGTAGATAGCATCTCCCTGCAGTTTACCAAGCACTTTCCCATCTGTCTCCCCCTCATCAGGACAGTCTGTGGGAAGTGTGTGTGTGTGGGGGGGCAGTGGGATGGGGATTCCCATTCAAATCTCAGCTGGTGCTTTGAAGAAGTCATGAAACCCATCCAGTCTCCAATTCTTCACCTATAACATGGAATTCCAATACCCATTCACGATATGCAAATATGAAATGGAACGCAGGACCATCATCAGGCGTAGAGTAGGCTCCACATGGGTATTGATTACCATGAGCTCTACAGTTAACGCTTATCATTACAGTTAATGTTTATCATCAATTCTATCAGCAGAATCCCTTCATCAATGCATTGGAATGGGAGGACCCCAGGGCTATGGGTCGATGGAAGGTGAGTCAGTCAGAGCCACGGACACCTGGAACTCAAACACCAAGTGGTAGGATGGCTCGGTCCTCACTTCCCCTGGGTTACAAGGTGCCAACCCTTGGAATGAGGGGGTCACACAAATGAATTGTGATGCCCTTGTGTACCTTCTGTAAGACTCCGATCATTTCTGGCCCCGTAGATACGACCACAATCTGTCTAGCTCAACTCTGCAGCAAGAGGGAGATTCGTTCTCATCTTTCTCGTCTGAATCAGAGGCACCCAGGGATTAGCCCGACATGGACTCAGGAGAAGCGGGGATGATTTATACAGACATCGGCAACATAACTGTCTCCATGACCCGGCATGTCTCACAACGCTTTTCATTTGTCAAACAAATTAATCTGGATGTGTCACTTAAACACAACAGCGACGCTCACTCACAGAGCGGAGGACAGGCAGGGTGGGGAGTTGTCCGTTCTCCAGGCCGGAAGAGGGATCCTTGCCACGTTTCACTCCATGCCTGACTTTCTCAGTCTTTTATTGTTTTTTGATTGTTAAAGGATGTGCATTATTTTGTCACCCCTTAAAATTTGGAAGCCTGGGATTGTGACGTCCATTCCTGAAAAAAATCACAGAGGATATTAAAAATCATAGAAGATATTAAAAATCATAGAGGATATTAAAATGAGTAAACATTTCTGTGCTTTTCCCTTTTAGTTACCAATCAGTTCATACAAGTTTAACTCATTTAGTTTAAAAAGAGAATTCTTATTCTGTAGCACAATTGAAAACGGAATGTGTTATTAATATTTTACCTGGTCTGTGTTGAGTGGTTTTTAATGTTGCTTTGTTTCTTTTTTCTTACTTAAAAAATAGAGAACAGTAACATTGTGCATGTGTTCTTCAACCAAAAAGAACCAATTCACAATATTTTTATCATAGATCATATTTTAATAAATGAAGTTTAAATGTTTAATTATTTTCTAATATTTTAAAACATAAGGCTTTTAACATAAAATACGGAGTTCTGGATTGAAAGTAGGAAATGGCTGGCAAAAACTGGGCTTGCATTTGTGTGTGGTAACATTCACCTGGAACTGAGCAAACTGTTCCATTCAAAAGATTTGAATCCTCCAGTTTGCCACCGTCTCCATCGCTCCCTCTTGCTTCTTACCTGCAGCTTGGCTATCTGTTTAACCCTTGTAGGCAGATGGGTCTCTGACTCATTTTTTTCTGTGTTCGCCTGTCCCCCTCTTCCCCTCCCAGATGGGTCCCGTGGTCTCTTAATTTCACTGATCTGCTTCCACTTCTTCCTCTCAATCTTTCACCAAGATGTCAATTTTAAAGTCCCACCCATTTTTTTTTTCTTGCCTACCTGGGCTTGGGGATGGGTGGAATCTGGAGATTCTTCACATACTATGTTAGAGAGAAGATGAAGGAGAGGACCGCTCCAGTCCAGCTTCAGTAAGCAACTTTAAGACAAAGCTTCTTCCTGGTAAAATGACTAACCATCCCTTAACATGATTCTACTTTAGCATAACTCTAACCGAGTCTCTGTCTTTTCTCCACCTTTCCCAACCCGCACTTCTTACCTTACTAGTAGTTTGAAGAAGTCCAGGATCTCAGAACAACAGTGGGTAGAAATTCATTTACTGGGAATGGAATGAGGTGGGGGGGAATCTTTATCAGTTCACAGTATAA
>NW_006300047.1:3466865-3471591 GCF_000327345.1 Myotis davidii | reverse complement strand
TATAAACTTTGGAAAATATAAAAAATATTACAAAGTAACATAAATTATTCTTAAACAGCACAAAACATTGGGCACTCCAGTATATTTCTTCCAGCATGTTTTCATTTCTTTCCTCTACATAGCTCAGACTAAAAAAATACAATTTTGCATTTTCATTATTTTGCTTGTCATTGTTGAGTAAGTATTTCCCGGCGATATTAAAAATGCTCATAAACATCACTTTAATGACTGCATAACAGTCCATCACATGGATGCGCCTTCATTTGTTTAACTGGTGCCATAACTAGTACTGGACACTTGGGTTGTTTCCTGTTCTCTATATTGTAAATAACATTGCACAAAAATCTGCCTGCGTCTCAGAATATTTCCTTAGGATCGGTCCTATCAGGAGGATTTTTGGGTTAAAGGGTTGGACATTGTTAAGGTTCTCGTTAGCTTTGACAAATTGAAGCTCACGTTTTGGTATGTGTGGGTAGTGTCTTAGTTGTAAAGATATTGTGATGTTTTGGTGCAATTCTCCCAGGGTCTGGAATTGCAAGAGTGATGAAGAGGGACATGGGCATTAGGATAACGGATGAGGGATGTTTGAACATTGCTTAAATGAAAAGTGCAGCCAGGTTCCGCGGTCATCCACAGAAGTGCACTTCATTCCTGACTAAATGATTTCCTGAAATTGGCTTCTTGTCAATTCCCTCCGCTGCAGCAGTGTTAGCCAAAGAGGGCACCATCAGATCATTTCTGAAGTCATTCTATTTTTCTGCCCATATCTTGACATAAAAATTCTTTCTCCCTTTCTTCCTCCCTTCTTCCCTCCTTCTGTTCTTCTTCCTTTCTTATCTTCGATGTCTGCTTCCAGTAATTACCATGTGTTGGATGCCTACAATGGGCCAGGCATTGTGCATGGCTCTTCGCATCACTATTCATTCAACCCTCTCCGCAACAGTACCAGGTGGTCATCACCATCCCGTTTTTATTAATCCTCACCAGAGGATATTTTTCCATCGATTTTTTTAGAGAGAGTGGAAGGGAGGGGGAAACGTCGATGTGAGAGAGACACATCGATTGGTTGCCTCGGGCACGTGCCCTGACCGGGGGCTTGGGATGAAGCCTGCAACCCGGATATGTGCCCTTGACTGGAATTGAACCTGGGACCCTTCAGTCCATGGGCCAACACTCTAACCACTGAGCAAACCAGCTAGGGCAATCACCATCCCACTTTTATGAGGTGGGAAGCTGAAGCTTAGAGAGAGCTATCCAGTGAGCAGAACACTCCTGGCAGGTGAGCAACAGAACTGGGTTACATTTTTGTCCCAAGCCCATGTTGGTCCACCAAGCCTACCAATAAGGCAACCCCCTGACTCAGTCTGCATTGGGTTGGCTGCCCTCGTCTCGGTGCCTGGTCTATCAGTGATGCTGTTATCCACGGGCCTGCCAGAGGGGATCCCATCTGATCTCCTTGAGAATAGAGGCTGGGCGTTATCATGTCTATATTCTCATTACCCAGCACATAATAGGCAATATATCTATATCTAGCTAGCTAGCTCCTGCTCAAGTGCCTCAAAGTCTCACTCATGTGCCTTTTTGAGACTCTTGGTTTTTCTGTCTCCTAAAATTTCCTGCTCATCAAGGTGCATGGCAGCTTCTGGAAGTTTTCAATCCTGTCTCCAACACTAGGAAGACTACAGACCCATACTTGGTGTGAGCATAGGAACATGACAATGATAACCACATTTCAGTTCTCATGCATGACAGCATCCACTTTCTTTGGAGCAGGAGGCCAGCCTAGCGTTTAAACAGCTGGCCTCATTGTCCCTGAATTTAAGTCCTGACTCCATCATAACAACTGTCCATCCAGTTCCTAATTTTTGAGCCTCAGTTTCCTCATCTCTAAAATGTGGACAATAACTCATATATTGAATTATTGCCATAAGGATTTGACATAATGAAGGCAATTTATTTAGCAGAGGGTCTGGCATTAACTGTAAATATTGGTTCTATCTATCTATCTATCTATCTATGTTTTACAACATTCTCTTGGCTGGGTTTTCCCCCAATATTTTCTCTCTACTTAGTGGAATTTTCTGCAGAGGGAGAGATATTATCTGTCTCTATGTGTTAAAACCACAGATACTTTCCGCATGCCATTCCTCCTGCTGGCACATTCTTAGATAATGTAGAGACAAATGACAAAATAAACAATAGCTAATATAATATGAGCTGATGATGTTGTGGAACAAAAATCAAGGTGAAGGGATAAAGGAGATCGAGGGTATATTTTAGGTTGTGTGATCAGGGAAGGCTTCTCAGAGGAGTTGGCATTTGAGCCAAGGCTTGTCTGCAATGAGGGAGCGAGTCATGTAGATGCTTGCCTCAAGTGTGTCTCATGCTGATGGAACAGTAAGCACAGAGGTGCTGAGGCAGATGTGGAGTTGATGGGTTCCAGAAATATCCGGGAGGTGAAGGAGGCTGAAGTGAAGCGAGTAACACAAGATGATGTCAGAAAGGAAGGCAGGGTCACCTCAGTTAGGACCTTGTAGGAGGTAGGGACTTAACCTGAATGTGAGACAGAGGCAGTAGAGGGCTTTGGGCAGGGAGGGATGTGGTTGGACTCTATGTACAAACAGCACACGAGCTGCTGAGTGAATGGAGGGAGCCATGTGAAAACATGGAGGTCAAACCGAGGCTCCGACAGTGGTCCAGGCATAAGACAACGGTGGCTCGCACCATTGTTTCAATGGCGATGGTAAGAAGTGGTCAGGTTGGGCACGTGGTTTGTGTTGCTTTGTGTGAACGTGTGTATGTGTGTTTTACGCAGTGGTTTGCTGCTGCTGCTATAGCTAGGAATGGAGGGAGCCATGTGAAAACATGGAGGTCAAACCGAGGCTCCGACAGTGGTCCAGGCATAAGACAACGGTGGCTCGCACCATTGTTTCAATGGCGATGGTAAGAAGTGGTCAGGTTGGGCACGTGGTTTGTGTTGCTTTGTGTGAACGTGTGTATGTGTGTTTTACACAGTGGTTTGCTGCTACTGCTATAGCTAGTGCTGGTGTGTGTGTGTGTGTGTGTGTGTGTGTGTGTGTGTGTTCATGTGTGTGAAAGGGGGAAATAAATGTGGCTGAACTCAGAATCATGTCCCAGGAGAAGCTAGGGACAGTTCAGCCAGAGCTAGAGTCATCTGTTAGACTTCACATTCATGAATCCAAAAAATGAAGAAATTCATCAAATCGTGTCTTCTCTGAAATGCAGTATAAATTCAGCAAATGGATAAGTGGATGCTACTTCTGTCTCTATTCAACACGAGAACAATTACAGCTAAACACCTTGGAGAAAGGTATCCAGTCTCCAAGTTTCCTAATTCCATTTCGAAAATAGCTCTAACGTCTTCACTTGCTCATGGCGGGGATAATTAACACTAATGAAGTGAATGTAGGGCTGTGCCTCAGAGGCAGGCAGGGAATGCGACTGGGGTTATGGACGCGCTGGCTCCTTTGAAGGGAATTGTTGAACGACCCTTCTTCGTTTGTATTCATGACGATACGGAGCCATTTTCCTGTGGTTGGTAAACATTTCAGAGGAGCCATCCACATATTACGTTTTAGAATTTAGAATTCTTCATTCTATTTAAAGAGTTCTCGGATTTTCCCTGCTGGTCACAAATGACTAAGCATGAGCCATAATACGTCTTCTATTCTTATTCTGAATAATGAATTTAGGAGATGAGAAGCTAGAGAAGGAGGGATGAGAGAGAGGGAGGGAGAAAGGAACTAACTTAGGTCTCTATGGAATCAATATTTATTGAGCACTCATGCCATAGGCCCTATTGCATGCCAGGTTGTGTCCAAGATACTGAGGGAACAGAAACAAAGTAGGCAGGGTCTCTGTTCTCACGCACTTGCATTCTAGTTAGGAACAAAAACAGGACAAAATGAGTTGGTGGTAAGTAGATGCCAGAATAGAAGTAGGGAGTGGGTCAGACGGAGCTGGGTGGTCAGGGAAGCCCACTCAGAGGTTGTGACTGTGGCTGAGCTTCCATGGGAGGAAGGAAACAGGCACCCAATAACCGAAGGGAGAGCATCTGATTCGAAAGCAGTGGTTCTCAATCTGTGGGTCGCGACCCCTTTGGGGGTCGAACGACCTTTCCCAGAGGTCGCCGAAGACCATCGGAAAACACATATATAATTACATATTGTTTTCGTGATTAATCACTATGCTTTAATTATGTTCAATTTGTAACAATGAAATTGGGGGTCACCACAACATGAGGAACTGTATTAAAAGGTTGCGGCATTAGAGACTGTGGAGGGGCAAGAGTGAAGCAGGAAGACAGCAAGGAGACTGCAGCAGTTGCCCTGTTGAGAGAGGAAGGTGCTAGAGGAGATGGAGAGAAGTGAGGAGTCAGTCACTGGCTTGCAGTGAAGTTGCCATGGAAAAATATTCTAGAGGTGAAGGGAGACTGTTAGAATCTTTCTGATGGGGGAATAACAAGATCCGTTTTGTTTTCAAAAGCTCCTTTCAAGATTGTGTACTAGAGAATAGACTGTGGAGGGGCAAGAGTGAAGCAGGAAGACAGCAAGGAGACTGCAGCAGTTGCCCTGTTGAGAGAGGATGGTGCTGGAGGAGATGGAGAGAAGTGAGGAGACAGTCACTGGCTTGAAGTGAAGTTGCCATGGAAAAAACCTAAGTATCTGTCCATGAATGAATGGATAAAGAAGATATCCATGGATAT
>NW_006300047.1:3464172-3466508 GCF_000327345.1 Myotis davidii | reverse complement strand
TTGCCATGTTTTGCTGATGAGAAAAAGAAAAATCAAGTTGCCTTGTAAGTTTTTGGCTCATGAGAGTTGGAGATGCCATGTATGATGCTGGGGACAGCAGGGAGACGAGCACACTGGGGAGGGGGAATAGAATTCCCTAGTGTGGGTTTGGCTGTCTTAAGACTGAGATGCCAAGTACACATTCAGGTAGAAAAGTTGAAACAGAATGATGACGAGTCAGACTAATAGAGACTAAGGGAGCAGAGAGGAAGGAAGATAAAGAGGTGAAGATGCTAATGTTCTCCAATCCTTTCCTCTGGCACCTGGTACATTTACCCCCTGTCTTCATGCTGTAGGACCCAGGGTAGAGATTTACACTGTCCCCTCAAGTGAGTGTCCTTATTCTCCTAAAAAGACCCTCTAGTTTCTTTCAATTGAATTCTAGTCTGAAGCATGGCTATGGTACCCTACAAATCTGGGTTCAAATCCGAAAATTGCCACTTCTTAGATGTGGAATATTGGGTAAGTAATACAACCTGTCTGAGCCTCAGTTTTCTCACCTATAAAATGGGAATCATAGGACCTACCTCATAGGGTTATTGCGATGACAGAAGCTAGCCTTTATTGAGCATTTATCACACTATATCTATTATTTCATTTGACTCTCAACACAGCCCTACAGGGTAATGATATTGCTCCACCCACTCTGCAGATGAGGATGCCAAGGCTCAGAGAAGTTACATGACTGGCCCAAGACTCCACTTCTAGAAACTAGGAGAGAGGAAGTGACTTTGTTTACGTCAGTGTGTCCAAGATGGTATTCAAACTGGGGCAGTCATTCCTTCCTTTTTGCATAGCACCTGACACATAGAAAGGGCTCCAAAAGAGAGAGCTGCTTGCTTTTCATTGCTTTTGTGTCAGGTTGTAAAGTCCATTAACCAGTTTGCTTTCCCATCTGACTCAGTCGTTTCTTAAGGTCAGGGGTTGTGACTTATTCAAGGTTGTGTCACCCGTGCCCTGCGCAGAGCGTGGCACTCAGCAGTACATGTAGCTTAAATGGAAAATGTGGCAGCAGGGTACCCAACCGTAGTCTCTATATCCATGAGCAATGCTTCAGATGGAGTGGAGGTCCTCTGTGCTTGAGACAAGAATAAGCCTACAGTCTACAGGAAGGGAGGTGGACAACAGAACAGATATCTCGGCAAGTTCTTCCACCCCAAGTGTGTCTCCTCAAAACAGGAATTAAAACAATAAGTTGTATTTGGCATCAGCCAAGTGCCCACACAAGTGCTAAACATAGCATAAGGGAGGGAAAGATTCCACGAGGCGGAACCGGAGACTTCTAATTCATTCTGATTCCTGCATGCGAGACAGTGAGTGTGTCATGGGCAGGACAATTAAACTGAAATATGGCCCAGCTAAGCATAAGAGCTATTCTTAATGGGAAGGTCAAGAAACCCAACGGCAAACTTTTCAGGGAGGTAGGCGGAATGAGGTCCTTGAGGTGAGGGCTAATTATCTTGGCCGTGTCAATTTCAGAGCTGGGGGCTGGCCTAAAAAAGCCCCAAACCTCCAGGCTCTGGTGAGATGGTTACTTAATAATAAGAGAAATCATCAGCAGAGGATTGTGTTAGCTTTGCAATCAGTATATGCTCCTTAGATCGCACAATCCTTTCAGAAAAAGATTATGGATTGTGTCTGTCTGCAGCCCTTACTTTGGAATGTGAATGCCCATGAGGATTGTGCTAGTTGTGGGGATCTGTGGGCAGGGAGAGGGCGAAGCTATGACTGTCTCTCTTACCCTCCAGCACTTCAGAAGGGAAGCTGATTGTCCTGAGGCAGAAAGGAGAGTTTGAAAATGCCAGGGGCAGGGCATCACCTTTAACAATATCTCCTGGTACTTAGAGCTGTGGAAGCACAGAGCTGGTGCAGGGAGGAGGTGGGGAATATAAAGCTCTAGCGTTGCACCTGCTCCTGAGAATGAAAGGGCAAAATGTCCCCGAGGGCCCCCGGGGGAATCGCAGCCACTTAGTGTGCTAGGAATCTCAAACTCCTAGGTTTGCCTCCTGCCTCTCCTCCTCCATCCCAGTGAAGCCCTGCTGGGATGAATGTGGGCGTGCTGGAATGGGGACCGTCTCAGATGATGCCTTGGGGGACCCCAAATCCATTTGCCTGGATTCTAAACTTCTATTTCTGCCTCTTTTCTCTCTCTCCCATCTCATACCATCAACACCACTGACTTAAAACTATTTTATGATATGATAGACTTTTATAGTAAATCAGGGGTTTTAGAATCTGGTTCAAGTTCCCATCTGGCACTCGAACTTGAGAAACTTGAAATGGATGTTCACATTTTG
>NW_006300047.1:3463630-3464097 GCF_000327345.1 Myotis davidii | reverse complement strand
GATTCTCAACTAAGGATGCTGTTTGCTTTCTAGGGGACAGTTGGCAACATTTGGAGACATTTCTGTTTGTCATGACTCGGGAGGAATACTGCTGTCATCTAGCAGGTAAAGATCAGGGATGTCATTAAACACCTCAGGGAATTCCCCTACAAAGAACTGTCTGCCCCAAATGTCAGTAGTGCCAAGGTTAGAAACCCTCCTTATAAGGAGAAAGTTCACCACCAGTCCCAGCACCATCACTGTCCCCTCTACTGTCAGGTTACTCTGGGTAGCGAAAGAGAGGCACCTGCATAAGAGGCAGGTGGCTTTGGTACAAAATTACTTGGAGAAAATCAATATTACTCAAGTCTGGGTATTGGCAATGGGATTTAAAAAATGCCTACCAGTGCCCCTTGGCTCAGTGGATAGAGTATCAGCCTGCAGACTGAAGGGTCCCAGGTTCAATTCCAGCCCAGGACACATGCCCG
>NW_006300047.1:3447640-3463490 GCF_000327345.1 Myotis davidii | reverse complement strand
CCTTTTTACACCCAGCAACTAAAGGTATAATTCCTGACACATTGGGGGCCTTCATCCATGCTATTGGGACAGGGCTATATAGACTGTTACATCTTTTGAATTTCATTTTGGCATCTATATGATAAAAGCCTAATATGCAACTTGACCGGTTGACTGAATGCCTCGTTGCTATGATGCTCACTGACCACCAGGGGGCAGATGCTTAACTCAGGGGCTGCCCTCTGGTGGTCAGTGCACTCCCACAGGAGGAGTGCTGCTCAGCCAGAAGCCGGGCTCATGGCTGGCGAGCGCATTGGCAGTGGCGGGAGCCTCTTCTGCCTCTGAGGCAGTGCTAAGGACCCCTCAGGAGATGCTTGCATGCTGGCTTAGGCTCGCTCCCCAGGGAGTGGGCCTCAGCCAGCAGGCAGACATCCTCCAAGGAGTCCCGGACTGCGAGAGGGTGCAGGCTGGGCTGAGGGACACCCCCCCGCCCGTGCCCGCCCCACAGTGCATGAATGTTGGGCACCAGGCCTCTAGTAAAATAAATAAAAAAGAAATGCCTACCAGTGATACAATAGGCTGGAACAAGGTCACCCAAAGCTATTTCCAAGGCAAGTATACAAATTATCTGGGATCTGTGGGAACACAGTTGGTTCTAAGAAATGGAAACCAATATCTAAAATCTGACATGCAGTGGACATTTGAATAAAAAAAGCAGACACACAAAAATGCAGCCTTTCCTAAGGATACACAATGAAAGGAATACAAAATGACACACATATCATTGAGAATCAGGATATGCGGCCGGGGGGCGGGGGGGAGGCGGCTAATGAGCAGGAAGTAGCAAATGGAAATGAGTTGTACAGTAGCCGGGAATGCTGATTTATTATATGTTAAACATCCCTGACATTCTTTCATTCTCTCTCTCAGACACTGTTGTTGTGTTTTGGTGAGTGTAAACACTTATTAGTAGCAGGATGAGATTTCCCCCTCTATTCTTGATGGGGAGGCCATCTTTGGAAAGACAGAATAAAAAGACTGAGGTTTCATTAGCATAATAATGACAACTATATTTTGCTCAGGAAGAAAGTCAATAGTAACAAGGGGAAGGTGTGTTCTGAAAAATAGTATTCTAAAAATTAATTTTTTTTTCTTAAAAAGAAGGGGTTCTTTGCTTATAGATCAATGCTCTCCAAACTCTTTTGATTGTGCACCCATTAGAATTTTGAAGCATTCTACAGTCAATATATTTATTTATAAATTTCAAATGTGTATTTCTGTATTAATATATTATGTACCTTATAAAAGAGGTATAGAGCAAGAAATTAAAAAGAACATTATAGGTAAATATTTGCTTTATGAATTGTCCTGCTCAATAAATTGTTCTACCCAACCTCAAACACTGGCATGGATGCTCACCTCTGCATCAAAACAGTTAACATGTATTGCACTTACTAAGTGCTAGGCATTGTCCTCAGACTTTATGTACTGGTATATTATCTCATTTAACATTCATAATAACTCTAAGAGGCAGGGACAATAGTCATTCCCACTTCACAGATAAATAGAGGCACAGAGAGGTTCGGCAACTTTTCCAAGGTCACACAACTAAAAAGTGGAAGATCAAGGATTTAAGCTCTCATCTGCTCTCACCAGAGGAATGTGAAAGGCTTGAAGCCTCTTCCTATGACAGTGGAAGGAACCAGGCTGATGTTCAGAACCTGAGGGATTTAAGGAGTTCCTTCATGACAGAGCAAGAACCTGAGAGAAGAACAGTAACAACCAAGGGTATAAGGTTAAGGGGAGGAGAGAAAGATAGAGGCTAGAGAAGACTACCAGAAGATCCCAGAGGCAGAATTAAAAGGCTTTTTTTTTTTCATTTCTTTTTCTGAAATTTAACTGTTAGTATATAAAAACATGATGGATTTTTGTACATTGATTTTGTATCCTGCAACTTTACCATATATTTTTTTTATTGTTCCTGATACTTTTTTGGTGGAACTTTTAGAGTTTTCTATATAAAAAATCATGTCATCTGCAGAAGGTGACCGTTTTACTTCTTTAAAAAAATGTTTATATTGATTTCAGAGAGAGGAAGGCAGAGAGAGAGAGAGAGAGAGAGAGAGAGAGAGAGAGAGAGAAACATCAATGAGAGAGAAATACCCATCAGCTGCCTCCTGCATACCCCCAAAACTGAGGCATGTGCCTTTACTGGGAATTGAAGAAATACCCATCAGCTGCCTCCTGCACACCCCCAAAACTCAGGCATGTGCCTTTACTGGGAATTGAACCAGACCTCCTGGTGCCTGGGTCAATGCTCAACCACTGAGCAACACTGGCCAGGCCATTTTACTTCTTTATTTCCAATTTTGATGTCTTTTATTTCTTTCTCTTGCCTGATTGCTGTGGCTAGGACTTCCAGTATTATCCTATATAATAAAAGCATAATATGTAAACCGACTGATTGGCCGAAGAGCAGAATGGCCATCCAGATGACCATCTGGGACCACACTATGACACCCACTGGCACCCGGCCAGCCAAGGCAGGTGTGATGCCATTGGTCGGGGGCCCAGCCATTGCCCCATGATCACCCTGCAGAGGGAGGCCCAGGCCACCAACTGGTGGGCTGCAGGGGGAAAGTGGGGCCTTCCTCTGTGAGGGAAACCTGGTTCCCGGGTGCCACAGGGAAGCCAGTGCTGGCAGCTGGGGGACAGAAGGCTTACTCTTGCATGGGTCCCGGATTGGAGAGAGTGCAGGCTGGGCTGAGGGACACCCTCCACTCCAGTGCAAGAATTTCATGCACCGGGCCTCTAGTGTTGAATAAGAGTGGTGAGAGTGGACATCACTGTCTTGTTCCTGGTCCTAGAGGAAAAGTTTTCAGTTTTTCACCATTGGATATGATATTAGGTGATAGTTTTTCGCATATGCCCTTTATTATGTTGAGGTACTTCTCTTCTCTACCTATTTTATTGAATATTTTAACTATAAATGTATGTTGTATCTTGTCAAATGCTTTTTATGAATCCACTGATATGATCATATAATTTTTGTCTTTTATTTTGTTAATGTAGAGTATCACATTGATTGGTTTGAATATATTGAACCATCTTTGTGCCCCTCAATGCATTAAAAAATACCTAGGGATAAACTTAGCAAAGGATGTGAAGGACCTATACACTAAAAACAACAAGACATTATTAAAAGAAATTAAAGAAGATACAAAGAAATTGAAGGATAGTCCTTGTTTATGGATTGAAAGAATCAACATAGTTAAAATGGCCATATTCCCTAAAGCAATATATACATTTAATGCAATCCCCTTCAAAATTCCAATGTCATTTTTTAAAGAAATGGAAAAAATAATCAGAAATGTATGGAACCACAAAAGACCATGAGTAGCCAAAGCAATTCTTAGAGAAAATAACAAAGCTGGAGGTATCACATTCCCTGACATCAAATTATAGTACAAAGTGACAGTAATAAAAGCAGCATGGTATTGGCAGAAAAACAGACACACAGACAAATGGAATAGAATTAAGAACCCAGAAATGTATATGGGAAAATAACATACATTCGAGAAAAGAAAGCCTCTTCAGTAAATGATGCTGGGAAAATGGAAAAGCCACATGCTAAAGGAAACTAGACTGCTATTTGTCACCATACCCAAAAATTAACTCAAAATGGATCAAAGACCTAAATATAAGATCTGGAACAACAAATTACATAAAAGAAAACATAGGTAAAATCTATAGTCCTTGGTCTTAGAGAGGAGTTTATGAATTTTTCCTCAAAGTCAAGGGAAGTAAAAGAAAAAAATAAATAAATGGAACTATATCAAACTAAAAAGCTTTTTGCACAGCAAAAAAAACCATCAACAAACAAAAAGGCAAACAACCAAGTGGGAGAAGATATTTATAAACAACACATCAATAAGGGGTTACTACCCAAATATCTTTATATAGAAAAGTCTAATATGCAAAGTGACCCCTTGAGAGTTTGACTGGAGACCGTGAGTTCCATCACTAGCTATGACGTGTGCTGACCAACAGGGGGTGGCGTGGAATGAAGGAAGGCCCTGGCCTGCAACCAGAAGGCCTCGATAGGCTCTGATCGCCAGCCAGGCCTAGGGACCCGACCTGTGCACAAATTTCGTGCACCGGGCCTCTAGTATAAATATACAACTCTCCCTGGCCAGTGTGGCTCAATTAGTTGAGCCTCGTCTCTCCCTCTCCCTTCCTCTCTCTGTAAAAATCGATAGAAATTATTTTTAAAAACCAAACAAACAATCCAATTAAAAATGGGCAGAGGACCTGAACACTTTTCCCAAGAAGACATACAAACAGACAACAGATATGTGAAAAGATGTTCAAGTTCACTAGCTATTATGGAAATGCAAATGAAAACTACAATGAGATATCACCTCACACCCATTAGAATGGCTGTTATTGACAAGACAAGTAATAATAAATGTTGTAGAGGTTGTGAAGAAAAAGGAACCCTCATTCACTACTGGTGGGACTGTAAACTAGTACAGTATGGAAAACAGTTTGGAAGTTCCTCAAAAAATTAAGACTAGAGTTACCATATGATTCAGAAACCCTTCTTCTGCGTATCAACCCCCCAAAATTAAAAACATTTATGTATAAAGATATATGTACCCCTCCGTTTATTGCAGCATGAATCATGATGGCCATCAGAGATGCACACACAGAGGAAAGACCATGTGAGGACACAACAGAAGGCAGTGACTGCAAGCCAAGGAGAGAGGCCTCACCAGAAACCAACTCAGCTGAAGCCTTGATCTTGAATTTGTAGTTTCCAAAATTATGATAAAACGCATTTCTGAGGTTTAATCCACACAGACTGCAGTATTATTTTTATTATAGCCCCAGCAGACTAATACAGTCACCTTCCCTTTTCATAGTAATAATAGTAGTAGCTAAAGTCTATCTTCAAATAAATTTCCCATGTAATGTCCATAAAAACTCTATGATGTAAATGTAATTATTAACTTTTTTTTTTTAACACATGAAGAAGAAACTGAGGCTGATGGAAGTTAGGATGGTGCTGCACCTGTTAAGTTCCAAAGCCATGCTCTTCGTTATTCCTGGGGTTGCTGCTGTAAGAACTGGGTGAGAATAGCTAGAAGCACTCAGATAGGGAGGTGATGCCAAATGAGACAGGGAGTGGTGAGAGCAATGGAGAGAAGCCAAAGTTGGGGTCATCCATCTCATTACTGTCGACTTCTTCTTTTTGAATCTTTAGTCAATTAAAGAACTATTTTTAGTTCCCACTATGTCCCAGCACCAAGCTGTGCACTGGGGCTCCAGCAGTGAACACAACGGTACGGCCGGCCTTGCCCTTGTGGAGTTCACAGTCTAGGAGCATGTCAGCCTCTCCCTCTGAATTCTGCACGTTCTTAACGATCTTCTCTCCTCTAACTCGGGAAAGGAAGAGACGCAGGCCTGCTTCCTTCTGTGTTTCCTTTATTTCCATCTGACAGCCATCCTTCAAGTCTGACAGGGGGAATGGTTGTTCTTATCAGTGATACATTTATGAGTTTTGACTGTGAAATTCCCTAATTAATTCTTTATAGACTTCGATTGGCATCTGAATGTGTGTGTTGAGTTACAAATGGGAGTTCGGATGAATTATCGGTGCACATTCTGCTCCCTTTGGAGAGCTTGCACTTCGCGCTGCGCGCTGTCATTCTTCCTGCTCACCAGCGGTGTTTGCCTTGCAGCGACAGCATTCACCTGGCATCACTGGACCCCTGGGCTATCTCCTGAGCAATCTGGCCAGGGCTCCCAAACCATCTACCTCAGCACCCCAAAGGTTACTTCTTCTTCTTTTTTTTTTAGGGATGAAGGTCAGGGTTTTTTGTTTTGTTTTGTTTTGTTTTGTTTTCTAAATGTCACAACAGTTTCATCTTTTTAAAAAAAATATATATTTTATTGATTTTTTTACAGAGAGGAAGGGAGAGGGTTAGAGAGTTAGAAACATCAATGAGAGAGAAACATTGATCAGCTGCCTCCTGCACACTCCCTACTGGGGATGTGCCTGCAACCAAGGTACATACCCTTGAGCGGACTCGAACCTGGGACCCTTGTGTCCGCAGGCCGATGCTCTATCCACTGAGCCAAACCAGTTAGGGCAGGTTTGTTTTTTATTATAAAAGAAAAAAGAACTGCTAGAAATATTAACAAAGGAAAGGAATATTTCACACTCAGAACAAACACCAGGATACAAAATGACCAGTGTTTGACCCCAGGCCTGTCCCCTCTCCTCTAAGAGCAGAGATGAGAAGGAGACAGAGTGTTGAAGCGAACAAGCAATTCTGCAAAACAAAGACTTCAAATCCCTACAGATATGATTAAAGTCTAAACTGAGACCTATACCTATCAAGAGCCTGATGTGGCTAAACAAATGCAAAAAAGGAGCTACAGTGAACCTCTGTCCAAAAGAGAGGAAGTGAGAGAGAGGATGGAGGGAGAGGATGAGGAAGGGAGGGAGAGAGGGAATAGAGAGAGAAAGAGAGAATAGTTTCAAGGAAGAGACAGAGTGAGACATGAGAGAGTCTGAAAAAAAGAGTGAAAGAAATATGCAGAAAAGGACTGATAAATGATACACGCACATAGAAAAATGGAGAGAGGCCGAGAGAGAAACATACAGAGAGAGGGCGTTTGCGTAGCCCTTCATGTACGGTGACATTATCTGGAACAGCAAGAGCATGTATTGTGTGATTATCAGGTGCCAAACACTGATAGCCATTGTTTTCTTCTTTTCGTTCAGCTCAATGATCATTCACATTCTAGAAGTGCTGACACACACTAAATGGCTTGCAGTGGGACACAGCCAGGTTTGGGAGGTGCAGATAAATGAATTCAGTGCCTGGATCCCACAGCAAGCACTTCCCCCCACTGGATCTGTGTGTGGAGGGAAGTCTGGGAGATGCAGCATGACGTTGCAGAGGCGTGTGTGATGCGCAATGGAGGTGTGGAGGAGAAGGAGGAATGGAAGGGCAGAGGGCATCTCAATTCCTCCTACCCCTACAGAGGTCAACCTGTGTTATACATTGTGCTTGGGCCTTCCTGGTGGCTGGTAACCCAGGAGCTCCGGGGTAGGGGTTGGGGGAGCATTACTGCCCGGGAACCAAGACTCTTGGCCATTTTATGTGACATGTTACTTGTTCCTTACGACAGGCCTATGCATTTGGAGCATCTTCCTTCTTATGTGGACAAGGGAGCTGGGGTAGAGAGGTTACCTAACCTAAGTTCACAGGGTGGCTTGTAGGTGGTGGACCTGGGACTATGGCCTGAGCAGCCTGTGTGAAGAGCCCTGGCCATAGGTCCACACTGAACCCAAGGACGGGGGCCAGCGCCGAGAGTGCACAGCCTCTGGAGGAGGAATAGCAGAACTTTCTCGAAGCCCCTGGCCCTGGGCAGCCAACAAAGAGCAGGTCAACAAATCTAAATTAATTGGAGTGAAAACACTAGGAGAGTCCCAATTCCCTCCCAGGTGTTATCCACCATGGGTGCTGTCCACGGGTGTTATCCACCACCATCCATGACACCAAATAGATTCGGTATTGCTTGACAGTTTCTAGTTTAATTCTGCTCTGACGAATCCATAGTTCTGGGGTTCTAAGAAGGGCAGGAATTCATCTTCCATGTGTACTTGACATTGATTGGAACCATAATCAATCAAAAGGTCCCCACCTTTGAGACTCACCATGGGATTTGGAAACACACCAATAAGACTATCATCAGCATCAAGCGCAACAAGAAGAGTGGGTCCCAACACTAAGCTTAATTAATAGATAAGAACATACCCGGGAGGAAAGATAAAGCAGAAGGCAAGGGCCTGGGTTAGGGCAGAGGGCAGACCTGTTTTTTTGTTTTGTTTTTTAAAATATATTTTATTGATTTTTTTACAAAGAGGAAGGGAGAGGGATAGAGAGTTAGAAACATCGATGAGAGAGAAACATCGATCAGCTGCTTCCTGCACACTCCCTACTGGGGATGTGCCCGCAACCAAGGTACATGCCCTTGAGCGGACTCGAACCTGGGACCCTTGAGTCCGCAGGCTGACGCTCTATCCACTGAGCCAAACCGGTTAGGGCCAGGCCTGTTTTTGAACTTACCGAACTCTGCCACTTATCAGCTGTGTGACTTTCGGCAATGACCATAATAACTAAGAATGACTAAACTGCTCAGAAATGCAGTGTTGTTTCAGATCTTGTGCTTTCGACCCAGCATGAGACATAGAAGTTATTTGAAACACAGGCTTTGCCCCTGCGCCAACAGGTAATTATTTACTTACCTTTGGAGGCAAAAACTACATCAGGCCTATTTTTAAAGGTTAGGAAAGCTGGGCAGGGATAGAGTGGTCAGGAGGGCTTTCTGGATGAGGCAGAACTTGAATTGTAGCCAGCATCATCATCGACAACAATGTCATCATCTTCACCCTCCTCCCCGCCTCCTCTTCATCATTGTTGATAGCATTAACTGCCACCTAATGAATATAATTATGGGCCAACATGACACTCAAGAATCAGCATACAGTATTTTTATTTCTCAGAGCCACCCTGAATCTTCTATCCAATATTATACAAGTGGAGCCTGCAGCTCTAAGATGGAAGGCACCTCACCCGAGGTCAGAGAGCTGGAAAACAGTGGACAGAAAAGCTCAGATCCCTTGCCTGCAAGGTTCAGGTAGACATTTATTGTTTTACTCTCTAGCTGAGTTTCTGCAAGGTTTGTAGGCCCTTTCCTTTGAAATGGAATTGTACTTTGCTATTGGCTCCGGTTATAATTTTCGTCCTCAGCGCGGATGTCTCTTCAATTGGCACCAGCTTCCCCAACTTCAGTTTATGTTATTTGTGGTCACAATGTTCCCTCAGTCTCTCTGCCAAGTAGTTAATGGTGTATACACACATGCTTAAGTGCACCCGGGGATCTCGCTGCTAGGTTTTCCTTTGATAGAGTGACAGCTTCCATTGTTCTGGGAGTACAGGTCCCTGAATCATCAGAAGAGCATGTCGATTCATTGAAGCTGCATTTAATTGACAAGGACATACTGCCGCTGCTCTGTGGAGGAGCACTGCTCTGGTTCCAGTAAAAAGGACCTCAGCGGAGAGGTCCCTCTGCATTGCTTAACAAGATTGTTGTGTGTTTCTATAACGAAGGCCAACATGAATCATCTTGGGCAAGAAGCAGTATGTTAAAGGATATGGGCATATCTCAGAGAATCCAAGGAAATGAACAACAACGGGGCTTCCAAAAAAGAAAACAAACAAGTAAATATTTTTAAAAAAATGGTGGGGGTCGGCAGCTCCAGGGACCGAAGTAGAAGGAGTTTATGGCTCACTTTTCTGAAATTCTGCAACTAAGTCCCCACAGCTGGGTTAGGTGGGCTTCTCCTCTGGCTCTCCCAGCATTGCATAGCTTCTGTCATGTGCTGGAGCCTGGCTTGTGCCAGTTCACAAGAACCAATGATTAAATTGTCAGGAATTCTATGAATGAGTTGTGACACGGTTGGTAACT
This sequence comes from Myotis davidii, assembly GCF_000327345.1. Lineage (NCBI taxonomy): Eukaryota > Metazoa > Chordata > Mammalia > Chiroptera > Vespertilionidae > Myotis > Myotis davidii. The sequence continues at coordinate 3,453,965 of NW_006300047.1, read as the reverse complement.
TCCAGTCAGCCATGGTGGGGGTAAGGACACCACGGGAGTTGGCAAATGCTACAAATGAGGGCTTTCTTCCTTTCTTGGAGAGATGGTTTAGCAGCACCCCCTCTCACTGTACATGCATTAATGATCCAAAGTCACGTTTAAGAATCTGAACTTTGAATCAGACTCTGTGGGTTTGATATCAAGCTGCACCTTAAACAAGTTTTTTAGCCTCTCTGAGCCTTAGTTTCATCACCTGTTAGATGAGGATAATAGTTCCACACCAAATAGAGTTACTTGAGGACTAAGTGAGCTAATCCATGGTGCGTGGCCAATAGAAAGTGCTCTATATACAATAATTATTTCCCACATTGCTTTGCAATTGTCTATTTGTTTACTATTTTCTGAGACCTCAATACCCTGCACACTTCTTAGTAATAGTAAGCACTAAAATTCTTGATTAATGGGTGAAGAAAGGGAGAAGGAAAGGAAGGACAGAAAGAGAATGGGACTATGGGAAACAGGCCCACCTGACTCACCTGTATGTCCTCAGCATCTAGAACTGTGTCTGACACATAGTTGGTGCTCAGTGGATAGTTTTTAAATGAATTGGCAGATGCATAAACCCTAAAGCCCCATCTGGATCACTTTATGTCCTTCTCCTTAATGTCAAGTGGACATCTTCCTCTCATGTATACTAGTATTTCATTCATTATTTATTTACATTTCTACCCTTTAAATAACATGAATCAGGTCATTTCCTACCTGATTTTTACATAACAGTCTTTTAGACTTTTGAAATAAGACATCTCTTCATGTTTTTATTTCTCTGGGATGAGATTCCAGAGTCAGTGGAGATAGGAAAGAAAATCTATCTTTTAGGGTCAGGTTAATAATGGCGTCATCCTGGCCTCACAGACACAGGCTTCCAAAGTTACATCTGTGGATACAGAGCTGTTATATATGAACACTTCCATCATCTTTCCCAAGGTCCACCCAGGGGCCAGGGTGGGTGGGCCTATGGAGATGTCTGATCTCAGCCACCCTCCTTACCGGGGACCATCCCAGCACCCCATCCTCTGTGTCCCCGCACGAAGAACCAAGAAGCATTTCTTGATAAAGCTCTATTAGAGAGATTTCCCAGGAATTATTTGATTAAAAACTGGAAAAGATGAGAGTAAGATAATAAATGTGATGGCTAGTGGGGCAAAAGTTTGTCAGGTCCGAGCCTCTGACAGGCCAGACCTTTCCCCTCACAGAGTGGACTCTCACGGGCCCCTTAGGAACCTGAGAGACAGAGCTAGCTCACAATGCCTGGGGGAAATTTATATCCTTGTCAACTCTTGGAGAGGCCTATGACTTCGTCAGGGAGAGTGTTTGTAGTCAGGCCAATATGGACTCAGAAGCCCTTGTAGAGCAAACCAGCACAGGGGAGAATTTGAGGTCGTTTTCGGTGTTTTGTCTTCTTTATGTCATCCATGGGACAGCACCTGTCCCAATGATTTCCGTCTTTCTGGGCCAGAGAGGCATCTGGCTTTTGAGGATCCCATTTAAAACAACAACAACAACGAACTTCTACAGAGCAGGAAGCAATCTAGGCCCCTATAAGGGTTATAAAGAGTTACAGGCAAAAAGAATATTGAAGATTATTAGGGGCATACTCAAGTCATTAGGATGGAACAAAAGAAAAGTCTGTTTGCTGGCCTCTGGGTCTTCAAACCAAATTCCCTGGAGATGATTTTTTTTGGTTGTTTGTTTTTAACCACTAATGCAGAGTACTCACCAAGTGCCTCAAGCTGGGCTTGGAAACTCCACAGTCTAGTTCCAGGAGCCCTGTGAGGTTAATATGATTGTCTCTATTTTACAGATCAGGAAACTGAGGCACAGAGAGTTTAAGGAATGTCTCAAGGATGCACAGCCAAAACTTGGCAGAACCAGACTTTGAACACAGGTGTGTCTGTCTGGCTCCAAAATCCATGTTCTTTCTCCCCTTCCTGGCTCCTTCTTTAGAATTTATACATCACCCATGTTCCAGACAATTCCCTGACTCCTCCAACGAAGACCTTGTACAGAATCTATAGGAAAAGGGACTTATGCACCTTTTGCATTCAGAGTTTTAAACTCCAGTGAATTCTCTTGGTGATTGTTGCTGATTTTTCCCCCTCTCTTTTTTGAAGCGAAGGGGGATTGTTAGGAAGGCTAGAGAGACAAAGATCTCTGGCCATTGTCAGGGTTAAGCAGTCTATTCGCTTTCACGGGAAACATCCCAGTCTGATATCAAGCCCCATGCTCTCTAGCGTGTTTTCCAGGGAAGCCACTTCCAGAATGCAACCTGTGAACATGGGAAGCCACTGAGGATGTGTTTCCACCCAATGTTCAAAGATGGCAAATGACTGTACACGCTCACTGGAGAGTCTGACGACGCACTGGGACTCACCAGGGTGGAGGAGAAACTGCCCGACAGGGACAAGATGAAATCATCTTTGCCATCTGATGGGGAGCTGGGATGGGAAGAAGGCAGGAGGAGGCCTCTGCCTGCTTAGGAGCAGAGCGAGCACACGGTTAACGCTCATTAGGTTAACTAAGCGTAGCTTCCATACTAATTACAGCAGGGCTGCACGCCTTACACATAGCCCAGCGAGATGGATCCCTGATGCTTCCTTTACTGGCCCGGAGCTACAGTGCTAATTGAAGCATGTCTCGCAGTGCCTCTCTGCAGGGAAACCGGCTGCAAACCACTCATCAGTGCAGACTCACTGCCCTGCTGCTAATATTTATTCTTGGGTTGTTTGCTAGAAAAAATCAGTCTAAGGGGGGAGGGTGCTTTATGTTTTATTTTTGATAAAAAAAAAAAAAGAACTCTCAGACAATTGGTGAGCCCACAAAGCTAATGTCAGCTTGGACTAATTTTCTGGACACAGTCTGTGGAGTTTCCCCATGTTAGATTTTGGAAGTGCAGCAGGGGAACTCAGACCGAAGGGTTTGTGTGTAGGCATCAAACTTTAGGGTCTCTGCCTTAGCTTGTTCTTCCACTGCCTTCAATACCTTGAGATTTCATGGGTTTTACTTCTTTGCAGGTGCTCTTGTTCTAAAATGGACCAGAAGCCACCATGTGGTATGTTGGCACCTGCTTGTACCAGCTCACAAGAATCACTTCTTACATTCTCAGGAATTTGGTGAGTCCAGTCGTTAAACCACTGATAACATCCGACTGGCCATGGTGAAAGTATTTACACCATGGGAATTGGGCTACAAATCAGGGCTTCCCAGTTTTCATTGGAGAGGTGGTTTATTAGCATATTACCCCCCGCCCCCATTGTAGAATATTCATGCATTAACTATCCATTATCAGGTTTTAGATTATGAGCTTCGGAATCAAATTAGCTTTAAGGATAGTAGAAAATGGTCTCTGAGGATTTTGACAATTGGGGTTCACATCCAGTGTTATCATTTAATAACCACATGACCTTAGGCAATTTATTTAACCTCTCCAAGCCTCAGTCTCCTCAACTGCCAAGGGGGCATAGACACGGCATAGGGCAGGGGTCCTCAAACTTTTTAAACAGGGGGCCAGTTCACTGTCCCTCAGACCGTTGGAGGGCCGGACTATAGTTTAAATAAAAACTATGAACAAATTCCTATGCACACTGCACATATCTTATTTTGAAGTAAAAAAGCAAAACGGGAACAAATAGAATATTTGTATTTGCATGTGGCCCGCGGGCCATAAGTTTGAGGACCCCTGGCATAGGGTTATCATGCGGTCAGAATGAAATAGCTACCCAGGGCCGCTTCCAAGTGCCAGGCATTGCTCCTGGGTCTTGAAGTGTAACTGACAAACACCTGGACCTTGGAAGCTGGAAGCTGGTTGAGAAGGTTCAGGAGTCAGACCCAAGGGCCTCAGGAGCAGTGCGACAGTGAATGACCAATGTCTGTCGTAAGTGAGGGTGTGAGGAGTGTGAAAAGGAGGGAATGGTGCCCCAGGTGGTGGGAGCAGCAGGGGAAGGGCATGGCAATAGTAACTAACACTTAGTAAACCCTTGTGACATGCCAGGCACTCTTCTAAATGACTTACAATATGTCATATTAACTTGTTTAATTCTTATAAGAATCCCATAAGGCAGGGATTCTCAACCAGGGCTGATTTTGCCACCCACCCTCTCTGAACCCCCTCCAGTGTATTTAGCAATGTTCGAAGCCTTTTTGGTTATTATGGCTATGAGTAGTTAAATGAATGGTACTGGCATCTAGTGGGTGGGGATCAGAGATGCTGCTAAAAATTCTACAATGCACAGGGCAGTTCCCATCGCAAAGTGTCAATAGTGCAAAGGTTGAGAAACACTTCAGTACAATATGAGGCACTATTACCCCCATTCTAGTGATGGGAAAAGTAAGGCACAGAGAGGCTAACGCACTTTCTTTAAGTTATTCATGCAGTGACTTGTGTATTCAGACCCAAAGCTCAGGCTCTGACCCTCTGTGGCTACACAGCCTCCTGTATTTAGTAAGAAAGTGGGGAGGGGAAGAACAGGATAGTCATAACAATTTCTGGGAAATAAACAGCAGGTTGCAGCTACAGGGGATTTTTGCTAGTTTTTGCTTTGCCTGTACCTGCAACAGACCTTTCTCCATCCCTTCCTTAGGCCAGTTCCTCTGCTGCTCCCCAGAGGCCTTGCCCAGAGGGTTTGGTTCTTTCTCAAACTTCCTCAGGCACCAGGGCCTTCTTCCAGCCGCCCTCCTCCACCCCGGGCGTGTGAGGGCTGTGAGTGCGATTTGTCCTGACTTGCTAACCACTCTTACCTACTTTGCTGGGGAAACCGAAGCTGAGATGCGCTCTGGTGTCACCTGTAGAACAACAGCACTTGCCGAAACTGGTTTGGCTCAGTGGATAGAGCGTCCGCCTGCGGACTGTAAGGTCCCGGGTTTGCCCCTCCCCCCCGGGCGGGTCAGGGCTGTGAATGCGATTTGTCCTGACTTGCTAGCCACTCTTACCTACTTTGCTGGGGAAACCGAAGCTGAGAGTTGCGAGGGCTTCCTGGGAACCAAGTACCCATCATTGCGCTTCCCACTGAGGAGAGCAGGGCTGGATGCGCTCTGGTGTCACCTGTAAAACAGCTGGGGAGCAGCTCCTGGGCCTCCAGGGCTCCTGGGAGGCAGTGGAGGTCAAGTGCAGAGCCAGGTGCAGAGTGAGTCACCTGGAGCCTTGGAGGCAGAAGTGGAAGCCAGCCTCTCCTCGGGGCTGATGGGGAGCTCTGAGCTGTTGCTCTTCCCTGGGCTGCTGGGTGAATGGTAGTTATGAAGAGTTTGCTGTTTTTAATATAAATAGAGGAGAAAGAGAAGGAAGAAGAATGGTATGAAGCATGGGCTGCGGAGTCAGACGGCTTTGGTAGCTGTGTAACAGTGAGCAAACTGCTGCCTCTCTGAGCCTCACTGACCTGTAAGATGGGTATAATGATGCCTAACATGGGGAGTTGTGAGGATTACAATTTGCTGGGCATAGACACACAAGTATGTTACCAAACTGAAGAGGTCCATTCGCTTGCACTCATCAAAACCCAACAAGACAGGAATAGGAGCTTGCAGCAAAGAAAGTAAGGATTACTTTTAGGACATGGCCTAGGCCTGGAGTCACAGGTGATAGGAAGCCAAACGATTGGTTACAATCAGCTCCCTCACTGATACCTATTCTCACTGTGCAGACCGGGGCCAGTGCGAAGTTACAGAGGCCCGGTGTCTCCGGGTGAGGAAAAGGTTGGAGGAAGGACCAGCAAGGCTGGGAGGAGGGGTCAGCTGATCCAAGTGAGCCTCTTCTGCCTACAGTTATTCTATGGGGAACGGTGTTGATATTAAAGGAAAAAATTAAAAAATACCTATAGCTAGTGAACATGGATGAGTTTTGTCTACATTTCCAGGTACCTCTTCAGGTAAGAGCATCCCCCGTTTCCTCTGAGGACCCATTCCGCTCCCACTCCTGGTGTGGCTCCTGGTGTGGCTTCTGACTCAGGTCTAGCCAATCAGAATATTGCATCCCTGGCCACTGGTATAGATGTCAATAGACAATGAGAGAAGTCAATCTGAGAATTAGGCCTAGGAATTCTTCTGGAAGCATTTGGAAAACAGTTGCTTGTTAAACTGGAACTATCTTTTTTTTAAAAAAAAATATATTTTTATTGATTTTTTTACAGAGAGGAAGGAAGAGAGATAGAGAGTTAGAAACATCGATGAGAGAGAAACATCGACCAGCCGCCTCCTGCACATCCCCCACTGGGGATGTGCCCGCAATCCAGGTACATGCCCTTTAACCGAACCCGGGACCCTTCAGTCCGCAGGCTGACGCTCTATCCACCGA
>NW_006300047.1:3444845-3446606 GCF_000327345.1 Myotis davidii | reverse complement strand
AAGGCTAATATGCAAAGTGTCCCCTCAGGAGTTTGATGGGGAAACTGGGAGTTTGATCACTCGCTATGATGTGCGCTGACCACCAGGGGGAAGTGCAGAATGAAGGAAGGCCCCAGCTGGCTGCCGGAAGGCCCTGATTGGCCCTGATCACCAGCCAGACCAGGGACCCTACCCGTGCATGAATTTCATGCACTGGATCTCTAGTATTAAAATAATTGATCAAATGCATATTATCAGCTGCTGCAATATCCAGTGACAATGGCTGTCTATAGTTCGCTGCTTCATCTGGAGCTCCCAGAGGGAACTCCAAGGAAATCCATGAAGGATATATTGCATCCTGTCAGTCAAGCCAGTCCTAAAGAGACTGAGGGAGAGGTGGGACAGGTAGTCACATCTCCAGCACTTTGTGGTATCAGTTAGAGTAAGAATCATCAATGTGCCAGAGCAGTTGATAATCTTCAAGATGCAAGCTGGCTGGAAAACTCACTGTTTCTGACTGCAGAAGAAGTCTGTCTCAGCATGTAGCCAGGACAGCGCCTTCAACATGTTACTCATTAGTGAGCAATTTGTCCTGGGTTGGTATGAAAGCCGACCTTTCTTCCCGGAGTCCTTCATTAAGCACAGAGTCTTCAACTGTTGCAGATTTTTACGTTCAACATCATAAATATTTAAAAGGCTTTTAATCATTAGAACATATCTGATCCAATCAACGTCTTCTTTCACTTCTATTTCTCACCTGTCTGTAGTTTACATTCAGAGAAGACAGCCGCTGCTGAGTATGCACCTGAAATGTTGCTGAATTACTGAAGCACATTATTGTCTCATCGTGCAGGACCTTTGTTTATATTCTTCCCACTGCCTGGACTTCCCTTTCCTCCCCACTTCTCTCAAATTCCCCTTCCCCCGCATATTAACTAGATTAGTGAATTACTACAGAATAGCAACTTTGAGTAGATCCTTCAAATTCCAGCCTGGTCTTCCCAGGTGAGCTCTCCTATTACACATTTTCTTAGTTCCTGGTGTTTCTCCTAAATAGATGCATCACTTTGTAATGACAAAATTATAATTATGCAATTCTTCATAGCATGAATTGTGTTTGTACATAGGTGTATATGCATGGGTGTGTTTTAATTATGTAATTTTTTATTATCGCCTGTATGGTTATAGACTAATGTCCAACTCCTTCTCTGCTACTTAAGTTTCATGAGACTGAACTTAGTTTTTTGCTCACTATTATATTCCCAGAGCTTATCAAAGGGCCCACATGCAGTAAATCTTCAATAAATGTTTTACAATAGGTGGATATTGCTAATAAACATTATAGACAAGGAAACTGAGGCACATAGAGAAAGTTGAATCACCTGCCAGGACTTGAATCTAGTCCTGTTTCACATGCGCTCTGCCCTTAACCATTATGTTATTCTGACTCCTAGAAGTTGATCTGTCCACCAACTAAATGAGCATTGGTGGGCCTGGAGCTCAGCTTAAATCAGTCTGCAAGTTTAATGCTCTTTCTTGGATCTAATTACCTCTATGATCTCAGGAGTCCTTTTTGGTTTTTTTTAGAATTCAAAGTCCACCATCCAAACATCTTAGATTGTTAAGGAGACATGTTGTTTTTTAGTCCAGTGTTTCTCAAACTGGAAATTCACTGGAGAAAACAAAACAAAAAAACAATTGCTGATGTCTGGGTTCCACCACCAAAAGATCCTGATTCAATTGGTTTTGGATAGGAACCAGGCATTAATTGTGTGTGTGTGT
>NW_006300047.1:3438726-3444647 GCF_000327345.1 Myotis davidii | reverse complement strand
ATTAGAACATATCTGATCCAATCAACGTCTTCTTTCACTTCTATTTCTCACCTGTCTGTAGTTTACATTCAGAGAAGACAGCCGCTGCTGAGTATGCACCTGAAATGTTGCTGAATTACTCAAGCACATTATTGTCTCACCGTTCAGGACCTTTGTTTATATTCTTCCCGCTGCCTGGACTTCCCTTTCCTCCCCACTTCCCTCAAATTCCCGTTCCCCCGCATATTAACTAGAGTAGTGAATTACTACAGAATAGCCACTTTGAGTAGATCCTTCAAATTCCAGCCTGGTCTTCCCAGGTGAGCTCTCCTATTACACATTTTCTTAGTTCCTGGTGTTTCTCCTAAATAGATGCATCACTTTGTAATGACAAAATTATAATTATGCAATTCTTCATAGCATGAATTGTGTTTGTACATAGGTGTATATGCATGGGTGTGTTTTAATTATGTAATTTTTTATTATCTCCTGTATGGTTATAGACTAATGTCCAATTCCTTCTCTGGTACTTAAGTTTCAGACTTAGTTTTTTGCTCACTATTATATTCCCAGAGCTTATCAAAGGGCCCACATGCAGTAAATCTTCAATAAATGTTTTACAATAGGTGGATATTGCTAATAAACATTATAGACAAGGAAACTGAGGCACATAGAGAAAGTTGAATCACCTTCCAGGACTTGAATCTAGTCCTGTTTCACATGAGCTCTGCCCTTAACCATTATGTTAGCCTGACTCCTAGAAGTCGATCTGTCCAGCAGGGTTCAAACAACTAAATGAGCACTGGTGGGCCTGGAGCTCACCTTAAATCGGTCTGCAAGTTTAATGCTCTTTCTTGGATCTAATTACCTCTATAATCTCGGAGTCCTTTTTGTTTTTTTTTTAGAATTCAAAGTCCACCATCCAAACATCTTAGATTGTTAAGGAGACATGTTGTTATTTAGTCCAGTGTTTCTCAAACTGGAAATTCACTGGAGAAAACACAAAACAAAAAAACAACTGCTGATGTCTGGGTTCCACCACCAAAGGATCCTGATTTAATTGGTTTTGGGTAGGAACAAGGCATTATTTTGTTTGTTTTTTAAATGTTCCCCAAATGATTCTATTTGCAGCCAGGTGGAGAGTCACTGACCTGGATCCGCCAGCCGCACTAGCTTTATCTCCTGGCACATCACGCATCCCATCCTCATTTCAACCTCATCCTCCTACAAGCACTTTCCTATGAAGCGCTGTGTTGCTTTTTCTCTTCCATGGCTGCAGGTCTCCTGTGATGCCCTGTGCATATTATTTTGGCGCATTAATCACACCGTATTCTAATCCATCACTCTGTTGTTCTCGTTTCATTTCCGTGGTGTCACCCACATGGACTGATTTAGTGGCAGTCATGGACTGGTCTTACCCAATGATCTACGCGAAGTGCCTATTCTATAGTAAATGTTGACACACAAAAATGAGTTAGTGAATTAAAAATAAATGAAATGTGGTGATTCAATATATTTTATGTTTCTCACCCTTTCCCATTTTAAACTCATTTCCTAAAAGTCAAGGAATATCTCTAAGACCACTGAGAGCAAAGATTGTAGTCGAGTAGCTCTGGCTCCTCATCCTTTCAAACACAAACCTCAGTGCTAAAATTACCATCTGTTTTTGGAAAGGTTATTTGGGTTATATTAATTTTTAAAAAATTATCTTACCTGGGGACATAATCTAGTTCAGTGGTTCTCAGACTGGCTGCCCATTGGAATCATCTAGCAATGATAGTGGTTTCCATCAAACCAACTGTACTGTGGACCTACCGTGGATCATGAATTGAGGCATGTGCTGTATTTCATGTGTTAACAGAGAACTTTCTCAGGGCATAAACCCCAAGCTCTGAACATACCTTCTCCTCCTTTTTCTTGTGTATCATGTATCATTCTACAGACATACCCTAAAAACCACAATTGACTTTCTTTGCAAAGACAGGAGGTAGGGGGGTGGGAATGACTAGAAAACGCTGTATTTTCTGAGTTTTCCCAATAGATTCTTTCTCATTTCCATATGATAAGCACACTCATTATGCCTTTCATTAGTTAGCAAGAGAGAGAAGAATAACTTCTTTATTTTTAAACATTTTTTTAAAATATATTTTATTGATTTTTTACAGAGAGGAAGGGAGAGAGATAGAGAGTCAGAAACATCGGTGAGAGAGAAACATCGATTAGCCGCCTCCTGCACATCCCCAACTGGGGATGTGCCCGCAACCCAGGTACATGCCCTTGACCGGAATCGAACCTGGGACCCTTCAGTCCTCAGGCCGACGCTCTATCCACTGAGCCAAAACAGTTTCGGCAACTTCTTTATTTTTAAACTTCACTTGTGGATAAGCTTTTAATGATTTTAGAGAGAGAGGAGGAGAGAGAGAGAGAAACATTGATCAGTTGCCTCCCATATGCTCCCTGACCAGAGATCAAACCTGAAACCTAGGTATGTGTCCTGACCTGTAATTGAACCTGCAGCCTTTTGGTATAGGGGACAATGCTCCAACCAACTGAGCCACCGGCCAGGGCAGAAAAAACCAATTGTACTGTGGATCACTTTTTTTTAAAGTGACTTTTTCAATTGCAGTCTGGCATGAATATTTTGATGCTGTTGTTTTGAGGATAAAAAAAAATGTTGAGTGTGGAAATACATTATTGATTCCTGCCTCTTCTTCAGGCTCATGCACTATTGATTAAAACCTTTCACAGCCTTAACCTTTGCTCTCTCCTCCCAAATGAGCAAATTTGTAGAACTGCCAAGAACCAAAACTCGGGGATGGATATTTTGACACTTGGTGAGCCAGCCAGACTGGAGCAGCTCAGAAAATTCTTACCAATCGTGTGAGAGGCCTCGATGGGGAGATGTAAGGAAGGCAGATTGAATTGACAGAAAGGTCTTGCAGGCTAACAATGCCCACTCCCTTTAAGGATGTGGCCCTCTCTTTGTCTGCACGCCTTTCTGTATTTGGGCAATATGATGCATAACTCCGCTTTCCCACTGCAGCACAGAAACTTAAACCTGATTGGCATAAGCAACATCATTGTTATTTTCTTGGCTTATGTACCCAGGAGTGGCTGGGATGGAGTTATTTGTCTTAGGGACAACTGGACCAGGAATTTGAAGATGCTCAGCATTCTTCATTTTTCTCCTTTTCTCCATATATTTTGTCTTTACAAAAATTGTTGACAGTATCACTCTTTTTCTCTGTATTTTTAAAAATGTTATTAAATTTATTGGGGTGATATTGGTTAATAAAATTATATAGGTTTCAACGGTACAATTCTGTAATATTTCATCTGCATCTTGCATTGTGTGTTCACGACTCAAAGTCAAGTCTCCTTCTGTCACCATTTATTTGACACTCTTTACCCTTTGTTTGAGTTTACCTCCCCCACCCCTATTTCCCTCTGGTAACCCCATACTGTTGTCCATGTCTGAGGTTTTGTTTGTATTTTTAAAAAATATTTTTTATTGATTTCAGAGAGGAAGGAAGAGGGAGAGAGATAGAAACATCAATGATGAGCGAGAATCATTGATTGGCTGCCTCCTGCATGCCTCACGCTGGAGATTGAGCTCACAACCCAGGCATGTGCCTGACCAGGAATCAAACCATAACCTCCCGGTTCATAGGTCGATGCTCAACCACTGAGCCATGCCAACTGGGCTGTATTTTGATTTCACTTTCTCTCACTAAAGACAGTTGTCTCAAGTGGTGCTTCTTCCTTCACAAGACTTTCTGATTCAATTGCTTTCTTTCTTTTGTTGTGATCATAGTCTTCACTCAAGTACCCAGTACCTCTCAGTTTACTGATTAGATTTTTAATTGAACTCTGGAACCAATTTCTCTGTCTCTCAGTAGATGATGTAGAAAGAATGATCTCAAGTTCAAGTCCTGGCATGGCCACTACCAAGCTCTGAACTCCTGGAAGAACCACCTGACCTCTGTGAACTTTGGTTTTTCTCTCTTTCTTTGCCCACTTCATATGGCTGCAATGAGGGTCAAATGGGAACACATATGTTACAGGCAGTTTAGTGAAGAGAACAAAATATGCTCCCTGAATATTAGTAAAGAGGCAATTCTCTGGTAATCAAACTATGAAATCAATATACAATGGATCAGGGCAGAGATAGAAAAAAAAGAACTCAAGTTTCCAGGCTGGAGAAAAACTTAGCTGAAGTTGTTAGTAGCTAAAGACAACGTGTCTATAATGCACTGGTCAGAGATAAAAATGTAGAAAAAGAGTATCAGAGAGGCTATCCATCCTAGCAAAGCTAATCCAGCTCACCTCCTAGGGCCCCGTGGGGGGCTCGCACAGTGTGAAATCGGTGCAGACAATGCCAGAGCCTGGTGTCATTACATGTGGGCATAAGCCAATGGACCTGCCTTATACTTTCTGTTTATACCCAGTCCCGGGCAGGTTGAGATGAAGGAAGCGTTTTTGTGCCTGGCTGGCCTGCATGCACTTGCACATCTTTTCTGGAGGGACAATTTGCAATGTGTAACAAAAGACTTAATAATGTTCTTACCTTGTGAACCAATAGTTCCACTGCTGAGGCATTGATCACAAATTGGGATGAAGTTGTATATAGGGGAATATTCATCACAGAGTCATTTATAATAGCAAAAAGTTGAGATGCTCTAGTTGACCATCAGAGGGCTGGGTAAATTTATTATTTAGTAGTTTTAAGATCAAATAGTATACTTTTGGTGAATACAAAAGTCATAGGGAAATAGTTATTAACTATGCTACCTAAATATAGTTTGTATGATTTTAATCAGAAAAACTCAATAACAATAATGTCAGGTGAATTCAAGTATGATTTAATACTTTTTTATAACATGATCCAGAACTTAACAGGTGAATTCTGTGGCATATATTTAAAGTATTTGGTTCTGAAAGTGACCCTCATCTAGCGCCAAATGCCAGTGTGTTTGTATAGATGTAATAATAGAAGGAAATAATAACATCCTTTTCTGTATTTGCCAAAATTTCCATAATGAATATGTGTTACTTTCACCATAGAGATATATATTTTCCAATTGTGTTACTTCCCTGATTATACACTTTCCCCTGAGGCTCATGATTATTCATGAGTCTTAGACTAATGTACTCTGGCTAGAATTCAGTGCCCTCAATCAACAGTACTGAGCTTTCTTCCTACTTACCACCCTTTAAAAATTCCTAAATTCAGGTGGCTCACTACCATTTGATCTTCCAACTTATACCTTCCATAGGCATACGTTGTGATGTTTGCTCAGCCCAGAAACCATTGTTCCTTTGCTGAGAAGTGCTCTCAAACTCACCAGCTGGCACCCTGGCAGTGATGTTTGTGATTCTTGGAGAAGCTCATTGGATGAAGGGTGGGCCAGTCACTTCATCCTGAACAATCAGATTCATTCTGTTAGGAACTTGGAGTTGAACTGAGAAGCAGCCATTTCCACCGTGTAGAGTGAGAAGCAATGGAAGCTTATCTGCCAAGAAACAATAAAGCAGGCAGAAAAGGCAGAGGGTGCTATGATGGCATGTGAGCCCTCCATTCCAAATAATGCCCAATTCCTTGGTGCACTGCCATCTTGGTTCTGTAATCTTATATTAAACTAGAGGCCTGGTGCACAAAAATTTGTGCACTCGGGAGGGTTCCTCCGCCCGGCCTGTGCCCTCTCACAGTCTGGGGCCCCTCAAGGAATGACCACCTGCTGGCTTAAGCTCACTCCCCAGGGGATTGGGCCTAAGCTGGAAGACATACATCCCTCTGGCAGCCTGGGAGCCCTCGGGGGATGTCCACTTGCCATCGAGGAGCAGGCCTAGCTGTAGTCAGACATCCTTAGTGCTGCTGAGGAGGCAGGAGAGGCTCCCACCACCACTGCTGTACTGGCAGCCATCAGCCTGGCTTGTGGCTG
>NW_006300047.1:3412415-3438670 GCF_000327345.1 Myotis davidii | reverse complement strand
CAGGGTGGGGGTCCTGCGGGGACCCCTGGCCAGCCTGGGTGAGGGCCATTTTCAGGCTGGTTAAGCCCCCTGGTGATGGAAGCTCCCAGCCTCTCCTTTTTTTTTTCTTTACTCTGGGATTTATTTACCTTCTATAATTGAAACTTTGTAGGCTTGAGTGGAGCTCAGAGCTGGCCAGGGCAGGTGGGAAGCTTGGCTTCCTCCATCACTGGGGCAACCAAGCCTCCTGCTTGCTCCAGCTGCGTGGCAGCCGGCCGCCATCTTGGTTGGGTTAATTTGCATATAGTCGCTCTGATTGGCTGGTGGGCGTGGCTTGGACATAGCAAAGGTATGGTCAATTTGCATCTTTGTCTTATATTAGTGTAGATTTGAAAGTCTACCTGCTTGTTTTAAGTTGGCTTGAGTTGGTTACAGTTATACGTGGTTAAAGAGAATTGACCATTATGTATTGCATGCTTACATTTTTCTAAGTAGGGTGTAGTTAGTCCTAACAAAAGTTGTTTCCACTTTTTAAAGCCAATCTTCCTCCATCCCAGCACCTCTGAGAGGTCTTCCTGGTTAACCCCATTCACACTCACCTTACAGTTACCGATATTTCACCATGTGTTGGCATCTGCTGTTTCATAACTGCACTTTGTAAGCATCCCAGGAGCTGAGATTTTGTCTTTTCGTTTTGTCTGAATACTACATCTACCACTCCGCTAGGCAGGAATTAATTTCCTGAATGGGAGTAAAACTTCAGGATAATTATAGGGAAAAGTGGCCAAGGAAGACTTCAGCCTGTGCTGACAGCCCTACATCCGTCCACCCTTACTCTCTGCACACATATCCTGAACGTGATCCCTGGTGGGTGCTTTAGTGCACGGGTTGATTCAGCAAGTACAGGTGGGTATTGATGTGATGCAGTAGACAGAGGGAGCTTTAAGAATGAGTCATATTCCCCATATTTCCCATATCCTAGCTGTGTGACCTCAGGGAAATTATTTAACTTTGCTGAGCCTAGTTATTTTTGTTTATTTATTACTTTAAAAAATCTAAAGTAGAGCTGGTAATAACCTCCTCATTAGTTTTTGGGTTGTTTTTTTTTTTTAACAATGAAATGCATAATGCATTGCCAAATGGCATGGTACTTAAGAATGCAGGTTCTGGAGTCTCACTCTCTGGGTTGAAACCCTATCCCTACCACTTACTAACTGTGAGATAAGTGGCATAACCTTTCTGTGGAAGATAGATGCAATGATGGCCCCAATGTATTCAAGTCTCTGTCTCTGTCTCTGTCTCTGTCTCTCTCTCTCTTCCCCCACCCCCCCAGGGTTTTAGGTGGTCTCTTTTCCAGGGTCTCTGGGATGGGGTATAGGGCAATAGCAAATGTGCTGCAAGCAGAGACTTCAGAAGTAAGTGCTTGAACCCTTTTACTGTTTTGGAACTGATGCCACGTAAAGAAACTCAGGCTAGCTGGCTGGATGATGAGGGAGACAGGATGCCTTATCTCTTGGCCAATAGCTCTCTAACCCCAAGACATGTGAGTGAGGCCATCCTAGATCATCCAGCCACCAGCCTACCCACAAGCTAACCAAAGTTGCATGAGAGAGCTCAGCCAAGATCAGCTCAGCTGGCCCCAATTAAAAGCCCCACAACTGACTCAGAGAATCATGAGCTAAATTGATTTTAAAAGCCATTATGGTCTGGGGATATTTGTTAGCAGCAAAAGACAACTGATACACTCTACATATTCCATTTTTCCTCATCTCACCACATAATAATAGTACTTATACTATGTAAAGTTGTCCTGAGAGGTAAATAAGTTAATATTTGCATAACACTTGAAACATGTCTAGACACATGGTGCCTAAATGTGCTGTTTATCATTACATGAAAGTAAATTCTGTTTGGGGTGTATACTAGGAACTCAATGAGTATCCATTCCCCATTTTCTCTTAAAATGTGTTCATTGATGAATTGAACAGAAGTTCTAATTGCATTTCAGGCTTATTTTTTTTCAACTCTTTTTAGTCTACTAAGACTAACTCGATCTGAAAGTGTCCCTCACCTTCTGACAAGACCCTTGAATCAAGCTGTGGAAGAGACTCTGATGTGATCTCTGCCCACCCAGCTCTTTCTTCTCCCTGCTTCAAGGCAGCGGAGTGATTTGTGTCCAATCACCTTGGGCATCTGGGCAGTGGGCCTCTGAGATGAGCAGAGGGATGTGTCAATCCTCCACCATGTGCCTAAAGCGAAGTTGTGCTGGGAGAGCGCTCCCATTGAGCAAGAAAGATATTTTTAAACAAAAGATAAGGCAAGATACCTATCTTCAAATTAAAGGACTTGACAGGCAGGAAGCTCGATTCCCTTTGCCTGGACACATCTTGGTATAGGCAGAGGGAAAGAATGACTGCTAGAAAGTCCTGACTGATGCTAAATGAATCCCTTTCAGCCGACACACTGGAAGATTACAATACCTTCTGCTTATTTGGTAGCTGTAAAAATCCCCCTGTTTCTGAGATTTAGAGGCATTATTTTCAATTTGCCAAGAGGTTCTTTATTTCAGTGAAGTGTGATGCAATCTCCCAAGAGGAAAAGACTATCGATAAACCAGGACGGTGTCTAGCAGAGGATGGAGTCCACCTTGCTGACGGCTGAAAGGCAGCCTCTGGTCAGATTCAGCCGGACAGCTGGCAGGCAGAAGAGCCGCGAGTTGAGAGTGTTGTCCTCGAAGTCTGCCAAACCTAGACTTGAGGGCTGGCTCTGCCCTTCACTAGTTGTATGACCTTGGGCTAGTTATTTAATGACTCTGCACCTTCGTCTCTACATTTGTCGAGTGGGAAGGCAGTAGTTCCAACCAATTAGAACGTTATACAGGTTTAATAAGATAATAACTGAAGGGTGTTAGTACAGCACTTGAGTTAGTGCTCAATAAATGACAGCTATTACTAGTTTCGGAAACAACTATCGCATTCTGTTGCAGGCCATTCCTGTGCCAGACATTGAAGGATATAAAAAGAAATGTTATGATCTTTATCTCAGATCAGGGACTTGGTAAACATTTTCCATAACAGGCCAGGTAGCAAATATTTTAGGCTTTGGGGTTACATGGTCTGTTACATATACTCAACTCTGCCATTGTAATAGAAAAGCAGCCACAGACTTAAAAAATGGGTGTGGCTGTGTGCCAATAAAACTTTGTTTACCAAAATGAGTAGTAGGCTGGATTTAGCCCACGGGCTAGAGTTTGCCATCCCTTGTCCCAGAGAATTGCAGTTAGGAGTCTTTGGCTACAAGTAACTGAAATCCCTACTTACAGGAAGTCTTGAGGTAGGCAGCTAGTGGTATTGGTTCAGTGGTCCAAGGATGTCAATCAGAATTTTTATGATTCTCTGTGTATTTCCTTCATGCCTGCCAACCACATCACATCTGTATTCAAGACAGGAAGAAGGAGAGAAGGGTCAGGACCAGTGAGGTGTTCCCTTTTATTAGGAGAACAAAGTCTTGACCAAGGTCACTTTGCAGATTTCTGCTATGTCTCACTGGCTGGACTGTGTCACACTCCTACCTGCAATAAAGGCTGGGGGAGTGGATGTTTGTCCCCTCTGTCATTTATAATGTATGTGGACAAGGGGAAAATGAGGTGAAAATGGTGTTCAGTAAGTCAGTAAAACTATTACACCCTTGGGTAATATACCATTGAGAGAGAAACACATACAGAATTATAATACAGACTGCTTGATAGTTGTATACACACATGCTCACAATCTGTAATGGGAACTGAGAAGAGAGAACTTAATTACTTGTTAATTCAGAATATTATAATTGTATACTCATTAATAGGGCTATTTGAACAAGGAAAATGTGGGTGTCTAAATGGGGATGGAAGCATTTGATTAGCAAAATGAATTATAGCAAGACTAAGCATTGTGTTGAATCCATTATTTAGTGCTCAGACTCTCCACTCTCTTCTATCTTCATGGGGAACATATGCTCACTGGACCCCATTCGTGTTGAATTGGGTCATATAGCTTCATTCATCCTGAATTTGGCTGTGTAGCTTGCTTGGCATCATGATGGGCCATTGCACTGTTCTGCTCCTTGACTATTGGTTCAGTCATCTGACTTGGCCAATGAGATGGTAGCAGGCTTGATATAAGGAGAAAGGCTCGAAATGTGCTTGTGAGGTTGGGTGCATCCTCTTGCATCTCTGTCATCACCATGACAGGAGCTTCCCCTTAGCTCAGAATGAACATACCTGGAGGAGACCTGGGCCAAACCCGCAGTGAGTAGTTAAGTCTACCCGAATCTAGGCTTGAAGCAGAGCTGCCGAGTTGAGCTTAATAAACTCTTACCCTACCTACAGATAGGTGAACAAGAATAAAGGATTGTTATTTTAAACCACTGAGTTTGGGGGTGATTTGTTACACAGCAATACCTAACTGATACAATAGCACACTGTAAGAGTACATGGATTGCAAACCCACTAATCAAGAACCTGTGTTGACCTGAATTTTAGACTCTGCCTTCCAGAACTGTGAGAGAACAAATTTTCTGTTGTTGTTAATCACCCAATTTGTGGCAATTTGTTATAGCAGCCATAAGAAACTAATACGGAAGCTAAACTTCCTTATCCCATGGACAGGCCAGAAAGGAATGCCTTTTGACAAAAACAAGAAAACAAAACAAAACAAAGACAAAAAAAAAGCAAAAAACAAACAACAACAAAAAACAAAACAAAACAACTTGATAAAGCTTAAAGGGGATTGGGGACCTAACAGATATCTCCAATAGTAATAAGTAAATGCTAGCCTTGGAGGGCAGCTGAGCCCTCAGTGAATGGGGGAGACGCTCACGTGGGGGACAGGCTCAGTAGCTGTTCTGGACTTTTCCCTTACCAGCCATGTAGAGCTTAGGGAGTATTCTTGCAGTTTTCTCACATGGGAATGAAACAGGCAATCTGATTTTACAGCCACAGTAAGGCCTGATTTTTGTTGATGCAACGAAAACATCTCTGAAAGAACGAACGTCTGTACTCAGTAGTGCATCTGTGGGAGGATGGCTTCAGCTCAGGTTCAAGTGTGGGCCTGTGTTCAGTAAAGTTTAACAAAACTTTGCTGAATGTCTCTTCTGTTCCAGTCCCTGAACTGAACCTTGGGGCTACTGAGATGAATAAGACACTGGCCCTCCTTTAGGAACTCACAGTCCAGTGACAGGAGTGAGAATACAGTGCATTCTGGCCTATTTGGGGCACAGTTGTGCAAATGTATGTAACTCACCTGTGTTTTTGCAGCTGTGTGCCTGTGCATGCACATATGCACCTGTAATGGAGGGGACACACCTGCCTGAGTGTGTGAATGTGTGTACTCTTGGTGTGCTGGTCCATGTATGTTTGCTCTGGCCCACACAAGTGTGTCTGCATCCTTGTGCAACGTGCATGTGCATTTTCCAAAAGGAATGTTTTATCTTCTTTAGAAAAAGTTCTGTCATCTTTGTGCAAAAACTAATTGCTTTTCTCTTTTTATTTTTATATTCAAAGTTGGTTTCAATCAGGGCTTTGCACAGTAACTGAATCCAGGCCATTTTCAGTGAATATAACTGGATGGCAGTGGGCTGTCCACTGGAGAAGCCTCCCAGACAACCTCCTACATCCCCGCCCTTGTCCAGGCCCTCCTTCACCTCCTAGGGTTGTCTAGAAGCCTGAATCATTTTGTCCCATTCTCTTTGCTGTGCCTCAGACGGTCTCAAGCATCTTTGTCTTTTGGGCTTTCTGTTGCTAAACCCCAGTTAGGCATTGGTGGGTATCCTCCACAGAATCCAGGGAAATTATATCCTTTGAGGACCCCACCCTGACTCTGTAAATTGTATTGTGGGTTGGAGGTGAGAGGTGGATTTTAAAGCATCTAAGAGCATCCAACTGAGCCCCCCAAATTCACTCATGGTCTTTATAATTGCAAATCCACTAAAAAGACTTGCCATTTGACATTAGGAATGAAGAAGCTAGTAGGGGGGAGAAAGCAACAAGGAGCAGTGTCTTCCCAGGAAACAGCAGACTAGAAGTCTATACTCAAGTCCCAGCTCTGCTTCCCATTGCTGTGTGACCTTTAACCAGTCATATCCCTCTCTGAGCTTTAGAGGGGCTGGGATAAGCCAGCTAAATATTAGAAACACCTGGCAGTGCTGGTTAAAAGGAAAACTGCCTGGCCCCCACCCTAGAAGCACTGAAACAAAACCTCCAGGGATGAGGTCCCTGAACCTGCATTCTTATTACGCCTCCCACGTACGTCTTCTGCCCTCTGGAGTTTGGAAACAATGGACAAGCCAGCCCTCCGAAGTCCCTTTCAGATATCCTGACTATTATTCTGGGATAGAACATATTTGCAGAGAACGGATGAGATTTTTTTTTTTTTTAAGGAAAAGATATAAACCTTATATCTTGCAAGAAATAGAAAAAAAAAGTGAACTGTTTGAGAAAGAACCATATTAGCCAAAGAGGAGAAAGCCTGGGGCTGGGTGTCTGACCCTGAATGTCAAAGCAAGGCTGGCCAGGTTCCAGGAGTGGGAACACTCTGCCAGCCTCTCCAGGTGAATAGATTGATCGGCCCAGCCCCTGGATCAGGGGAGTGTTCTGTCCCTTTAAGCATTTTGCATCCATAAATCAGAAGAGCTGTAGTTCCAACAAGAGCTGTTTTGTCCCAGTCTGTGCATCACACTCAACTCATTTTCCAGTTGTTGGTTTGCAAACCGGTTCACACTGGTGAGCCAGTCCATCCACATCATGAAATGACTGTAATAATAATGACAGTGGCTTAAGATTTATTGAGCATTTATCTTATACCAAACGCTATGCCTTTTACATGCATGAACCCCTTAATCCTTGAAACAATTCTTTAAAGTAGGTGCTATCATTATCCACATTTCAAATATATGAAAACCGGGGCCTAGAGAGGTTAAGTAACCTGCCCAGCATAGGGCCTCTGCTAGCCTGTAAGAGTCCATGTGCGGATCAGAAAAAGGCACCCCTTTTGAATGAGAACAAAATAGCCTTTGGGCAGATACGGCTCAACTGGTATGCAGCTTGGTCAGTCGTTAGCACCTTTACATAAGGAAGAACAGCCCCTTATCCAGACGGGTCCCCCCAAAGCTGGCTTGCACAGTTAGGCAAATACAGGGCAATCTGGGCTTGGGCCCCCACTCACCAACTCATCTGGGTGCCTGTGTGCAGGGCACAGCTGAGCAACCTCACCCAGTCACCCTAACGTCACTCCTGGGGTGGGGGGGGAGGCTTGGGGTTTGACAGTAAGCTTCCTGATTCCAGAGGCTATGCTTTTGACCATAATAAATTTCAATTCTTGGCAATATGTAAAAATAATATACACTTTTTCCCCACAAAAGGGAGATGTATGAGAGTCTTCCAGGGCACAGCGGGCAAGGGAGCATGGAAGGGGTGAAATCAGATGGGGTGCTCCCTGCTCCGTCTCCAGGGATCTGTCCACTGAGCAATATGCTGCTGGCTGCAGGAGAGCTCGGGTCATTGCAGTTTTAAATTATTATTTTTTTCTCAACCAGATATTTTTAAGGCACACACACAATGGGCTGTTGGTTTAAAATTAGGATATGAAAGAGCTGGAAAGGCTGAACTACATTTCATGGAGAAGCATGATCATTCTGCAAACGAGGCTTAAGATAGTCTTTACCCATTTCCATAGGCAGCATCCATCTGATCGGAATTCTTAGCACATCTGGTCTCCGAAAATGAATGTTCAGTGGAGAAGCTTTTATTAAGAACGCTTGAAACAAACAATCCAATTAGAAAGTGGTCAAAAGACACGAAGAGACATTTCACTGAAAAGATATACAGATGGCAAATAAGCACATGAAAAGACGCTTGCCATCATTAACTGGCAGGGAAATGCAAATTAAAACCATCATGGGATTTCACTGCATACCTAGCATAGTGGATAAAATAAAATAAAAATGGCGATAACACCAGATGCAGGCCAGGACAGGGAGAATCTGGGCCATCAGACATTGCTGGTGGGAATGTGAAATGGTACAGCCACTCCAGAAAACAGTTGGGCAGTCCCTTACAAATAAAGCAACCCTGCAGTGGCCTCATGGGTGATTGTTTTAGAGAAATGAAAATTTATGTCTTTACAAAAACCTGTACACAAATGTTTATAGAAACTTTATTTATATTATCTCCAAACTGAAAACAACCCAAATGTCCCTTAATGGATAAATGGTTAAACAAACGATGGTACAGCTATACAAAGGAATACTACTCAGCAATACAAAGGTATGAACTATTGACACATGCGACACCTTTTAAAATTTTATCTTTAAATTACAGTTTACATGCAATATTATTTTGTATTTGTTTCAGGTGTACAGTATAGTGGTTAGAGTATCATATATTTTACCAAATGTTCCCCCTGTTATTTCCAGTATCCAGGTGGCACCATATAGTTATTACAATATTATTGCTTATCTTTCCAGTGCTGTACTTTACATTCTATAACTATTCTGTAACTACCAGAATATTCTTCTCAATCCCTTCACCTTTTGTACCCATTCCCCTCTGGCAACCATCAATCTGTTCTCTTTAACTATGAGTCTATTTCCACACAGGCAACAAATTGAATTGGATCTTAAGAGAATTGTGCTGAGCTTAAAGAATCAATCTCAAAAGATTACATACTGTCTGGTTCTATTTACGTAACATTCTCAAAATAATAAAATTATAGAGATGCAAAACAGATTAGGTGTTGTGAGGTATTAGGGATATGGTGGGAGGAAGTGGGTGTGGTTATAAAAAAATAGCACCAGGGAGCCTTGTGATGGAATGGTACTCTATTTTGATTGAGGTGGTGCTTAAACAAATCTACACATGTGATAAAATTGCATAAAACACACATTGCACAAAATTGCATAAAACTGGTGAAATCTGAATAAAATCTGTGAATTATATTAACGTTAATTTCTTGGTTCTGTTCTTGCTCCAGAGCAGCAATTTTCGACCTTTTTTCATCTCATGGCGCACATAAGCTAATTACTAAAATTCTGCAGCACACCAGAAAATGTACTATATTTTTTTTTACCAATCTGACAAAAAAATAGGTATAATTTTGATTCTTTCACACTGGAAAGCTATTGTTGTGTCGGCTGTTGTCATTTTTTTATTTGACAACCTAAGGGAAAAGAGGTCAGTGCCCCTGACTAAATAGTCAAGTATTGCATGTTTTAATAATTCTTGCAGCACACTGGTTGAACTTCATTGCTCTAGAGTTATACAAGATTATGCACAGCAAGTTATGCTATTACTGGGAAAACTGGGTGAAGGCTACCTGGGACATCCCTATCTTTTTTCTATTTCTTGTGAATCTATAGTTATTTCAATATATAGAGTTAAAATACAATTAGGAAATGTTCACACATTCTTAGGCTACAGTAACTCTATCGTATAATATACAAATTGTGCAAATAATAATAATAAATAATACACGGAAGTAAAACAAGAAAAGACACTTTAATGACAATTGTATCTGCTTCAGTTTTTCATATGCCAAGAACAAATACGATCCACATGCATATGTGGGAAGGACCATCTAAATTCCCCACCCATGCCTCATTGTTTAGAAATAAGACCTGCATTAAAGAAAGCGTGTGTAAATGAGGCAGGACAGTAAGAAGCCGGCAAAGTCCTTGACAAGAGGGTCCCTGTCCAGCTTCCTCTTCTTAGATATGACCTTGGGGACGATACGCAGGCCCTCTAAACCTTCTTTTCTTCATTAGAGAGAACACGTTGATCCCTACATTGTAGGGGTTTTATGATGGTTTAAGTAGATAATGGATATTATGCACCAGGCTTATGGCTGAGTCCTAGGGACCTGCTCTATAGAGGTGAGGCCACCTTCTCTCTTTTCTCACCATGTTCTCCTGTTAAGGGATCTTGTGAATTTTGGGGTCTCAGAGAGAACCATGGGCAGATGGGAAAACTCAGTTCTAATGAACCTTCGGGGATTTCTGCTAGAGTTCAATCCTTGATCAGCACTCAATGGGGTTTTGAGAAACAGAGAAACCCAACACATTCACTTAACTGCTATTCCAATGTCCCAGGAGGCAGATTTTCCTTAAAGATAAAGCATCACTTTGCCACTTGAAAAATAAAAATTGTATTTGTCACCCTTCCTCCTTCCTCCTTCCTTCTTCCTCTCCCTCTCCCCCGCCTCTCTCTCCCATCCTTTCTTGCTTGCTTTCCCCCGCTCTTTGAACAGATTGCTAATATTCTCTCTTTCTTAACATTGTCATCTTCGGCATCATCCTCTGCCTTTCTTTAGGTACATTTTCAGGGAGTCTTATGACCTCAGTTAATACTCTTTACAAAAGCCACATCCAAAATATGGGGCAGGACCTAAATGAATGTGCTGGTGCATTTGTCACTTTCTTCCCTTTCATTCCTGAATGTTTATAAGGGGAAAATGAATTGCAGCTAGAAACAAAAAGAAGAGAATTGGACAATATGCCTTTTCTAGACTCCTCTACGGAACTACCTTCTTGGCATCTCCCCAGGATGTCTGACAGGTATCTTTAAGACAAAGAGCCCCAAACTAGACCACTATACCCCTGTTTTATCACCACATTTTCATCATTGATGGCAACCCTGTCGTACCACATCTGTCTATTAGCTAAGCTTGTCGGCTCTAATTTTAAAGCATATCCAGAATTTAACCATTTTCACTGTTTCCTCTGCGCTGGCTGTGTTCTCACCCACCATCATGCCTCACCTGGATTCTGTAGAACCTTTCAGGTGGCTTTCCATTTCCTTCTTTGCTCCTCCCTTCTCACCACAACAACCTCAGTGAACCATTTAAAACATAAGTCAACCATAGGCAGCAAAAGAGCAGACATATGTCATAGCAATATCTTTACCAATGCAGCTCCTAGGGCAGTGATGGCGAACCTTTTGAGCTCGTGTGTCAGCATTTTGAAAAACCCTAACATAACTCTGGTGCCGTGTCACATATGGAATTTTTTTGATATTTGAAACCATAGTAAAACAAAGACTTATATTTTTAATATTTACTTTCCAATTTTAAAATGGGCAAAGGACCTAAATAGACACTTTTTAAAAGAGGAAATACAGAAGGCCAAAGATATATGACAACATGCTCAAAGTCACTATTCATCCGAGAGATGCAAATCAAAACCACAGTGAAGTATCATCTCACACCTGTCAGAATGGCTATAATCAACAAATGACAAGTGCTGGAGAGGATGTGGAGAAAAAGGAACCCTCGTGCACTGTTGGTGGGAATGCAGACTGGTGCAGCCACTATGGACAACAGTATGGAGTTTCCTCAAAAAGTTAAAAATGGAACTCCCATTTGACTCAGTGATCCCACTTCTAGGAATATATCCCAAGAAGTCAAAAACACCAATCAGAAAGGACATATGCACTTTCAAGTTCATAGCAGCACAATTTACAATAGCTAAGATTTGGAAACAGCCTAAGTGCCCATTAGCAGATGAGTGGATTAAAATACTTTGGTACATCTACACAATGGAATACTACGCTGCTATAAAAAAGAAAGAACTTTTACTATTTGAAACAGCATGGATGGACCTAGAGAGCATTATGCTAAATGAAATAAGCCAGTAGGAGAAAGATAAATATCACATGACCTCACTCATTTGTGGAATATAATGAACAACATAAACTGATGATCAAAAATAGATCCAGAGACAGAGAAACACTGAACAGATCATCAAACCTCAGAGGGAAGGCAGGGGAGGGAGGGTGGTAAGAGACCAACTAAAAGACTTGTATGCGTGCATATTAGCATAACCAATGGACTCGGACACTGGGGCTTGGGGGCTTGTCCTGCGGGGTGAAAGTGGCCAGGGAGAGGTTGATGGGGGAAAAAGGAAACATATATATTTTAAACAATAAAAAGAAAGAAAAAAAACATAAGTCAAGTCGTAGCTTTCTTAATATCTTTCCTTTACTTATAACCTTGCAATTCACTCAGTGTAAAAACCTAGTTTCTTACAACATTGGTGTCTCATTATCTCTCTGACCCATTTCTCACTCTCTGCAGTCATACTAATAGTAAAACATGAAGTTTATCACATGCTTATCATGTGCCAGGTGCTAAGGCTGTATATATATACTAGAGGCCTGATGCATGAAATTTATGCACGGGTAAGGTCCCTAGCCTGGCCGATGATCAGGGCTGATATGTGGGGTGACTGGTGGGGTGATCGGGGGGGACCCCTGCTGGCACCTGCCTTGGTTGGCCTGGAGCCTGTGGGCTGGGGGCAGCTCCTGCGTTGAGCACCTGCCCCTGGTGTGCATCATAGCAACTGGTCGTTCTACTGGTCATTCCTCCATTAAGTCAATTTCCATATTAGGCTTTTATTATATAGGATTACTCACTCAATCCCATAATAATCCTATCCGGGAGGTACTATCATTATCCCAATTTTACAGGTAAGGAAACCGGGTCACAGAGCAATTAGGTGACTTGCTTACAAGCTAGTTCTTGGAGATAATGGGCCAGAATTCACACCCACACATTCTGGGCCGCTATCTTTAGCAATAACGTGTGGATCCCCACATCGATCACAGTGGTGTACAAGGAATAGGTTTTGAACGCTAGCCTTGTCCCTCACTCATTGGCCCTAGACTCATCACTTTACCTTTCTGCATCCTAATTCTCCATCCATAACAGAGGATTTTTAAAAGGGTTGGTATCATCATGATGGTAAATGAGAGCATTGGAAAAATGCCTGTCACGTATCAGGGACTCCATTAATACAAGACTTCTCCTGGCCCCTAGCTCCTTCCCCAAAGAAATGGCAAAATGGTGTATTCAGCCACAGACAAGACACTAAAAAGAACATCCTTCTGATACCAGCTGCCAGAGTACATAGAGATGTCAGGACTTCCAGCAGCACAAAGAACTCCAAAGTTGCAAGTAGCTACAGGATCCGTCTCACATCGTTGACAGAGGACATTTGGGGCTTCCTGCCCACACACCGTAATGCACATTTTCTATGGGGCATATCAATTATGCATTCACTGGCTTCTATTAATATTTCAGGCCTCATAAGCATAAATAAAACATACATTAATTAGAAGTTTGAGTCAGATCATCCTTTTCCCATCTCCTCCTGCCACCAGCCTGCTTTCCAAAGCCGAGCACGAGGGGGTACAGGGGTATGGTCCACAGCCATAAATCACCGAGCACCATCCTTGCAGGCCAGCGGTGTGCCCCCTGCCGGCTCAGAACAATGGATTCGAAAAACCTTGCTATGCAGTCCCTGAGCACCAACAGCCACCAAATTCTGTTGTTTTTCCTTTTTAGAAGAAATTAAAATTATTCATGAGATGCCGCTCAGCTGAATACTTGGATCCTTTCCCCCACAGTGGGGACACATTTCCCGGCCAGAACTTGCGACTGAAGAATTTAACATTGGTTAAAAGTGAACATCTCCTCCAAGGGGGGACATTAATACACTTAATGTTCGGCGAATCTTGGCACCCCCCACTGTGAGGCTGCCAAACAAATTACATTAGGTAGGCACTTTGGCTCTTGATGAGATTAACAGGTGGCCCAGGTACATTCCACATCTTTATTCACTTGGATCAAGAGCAAGCAGGTGGGCACTATTCAGATCTCCAAAGCATAGGCTGACCAGCACTTCCAGTAGGTCCTTGAACAGTACACGTGCAAGTCACCAGTGCAGCGTGCCTTGGCCACTGTTCTCACTTGTACTGACAAGCTGAGAGTCTGGGTGCCTGTAACAGTTTTCTCCCAATTATCGCACTTGGCAGAGGACAGGAAAGAGGCCGATTCTTGGATTGCTCTCAGCACGCCCCGATGCAAGGGTCACGACCTCCATTGTCCACAGGCACGCAGTGGGAATGAACGAAGCAGACTGAGTGAGGAATCTGAGAACAAGAAATTGACTAATCTGGGGCTGCAGGACACACTGAGGCTAAAGGACGAAGCTCAACTTTGAACACAGGTCTTTCTGCCTCTGAAGTCCTCCAACACTTCCGTGCATGACCCAGATCATGCGGTAAAGCAAGACAAGCTTCCTAAATCAGCAAATGGCCAGGGGTTGCTATTGTAGATCATTTCCAGCTTCCCATGGACAGATGAATGGTTGTCTTCTCCATCCTAGAAGAAAAAGCTAGGATTTCTGTGACTGTAGAATTCATCCCACGTTCTTCTGCTTCTATTTTTGTTGCTCCTCTGAAGTGTTTCGCTCTGGGAATTTCCACAAAGGCAAATGCACCTACTGCAGTGGTTCTCAACCTTCCTAATGCCGCGACCCTTTAATACAGTTCCTCATGTTGTGGTGACGCTCAATTTCATTGTTACAAATTGAACATCATTAAAGCATAGTGATTAATCACAAAAATAATATGTAATTATATATGTGTTTTCTGATGGTCTCAGGCGACCTCTGTGAAAGAGCCGTTCAACCCCCAAAGGGGTCACGACCCACAGGTTGAGAACCGCTGACCTAATGCATGTTCTCTCCCTAATGGCACCCTGTGTTTGAGTACTTGGCTTCCCTTCTCTGTGCACAGACCTCAGCTTCAGTCATTCCTGTACTGAGCAGATGTTGGATCAAGCCTGCAAGGCCCCTTGCAAATGGAAGAGTTATTGGGCTAACCAGAGAAGCACAATGACACTCTCTACACTTACCATTGAGGGCAGAGTGATTTGACAATCGTCCTGTGCCCAGCTCCCTGCTTGAATGTGACCTGTGTGTATTTTATCCGTCCACAGATCACTCAAGTTTATCTGCCATGTGATACTGATTTTTATCTCCTGACATGCAATTGTTCAGCGACCCCGGCCAATTGGCAAGGACCTGGTTAAAATCCTTTATGATTTTTAAATATACATTACCAGTGACTGAAAAGTTGGAACAGAAATCAAGAATTCTCAAGATCATTCCATGCTCTTTCACTCAGTAATTTGAGAATTTTTCCTAAGGGAATCCTTCTTATATCCCTATATCATTTATTGAGCACCTTCTCTGTGCCACGCCACAGTTTACAAAAACATCTCATTTACAACTTGACACTGCCTTGGGGCAGGTATAAATAGGACACCATTTAATGACAAGGAAACTGTGGTCCAGAGAGGGTGAGTCACTTGCTCAAGTCCTTTGGCTACTGGGCAAGAAAGGACCCAGGTTTCAGCCCAACACGCTTTTCCTTTAGACAAACTGCCCACGCAGTGCTATTTTGGAAGCTCCATTTAATAAGCTAAAATGAATTTTATGGGCAGCTGAGTAATTATCTGACTTGAACCCAATTAAACATTGAGTCCATGCTGCCTGAGTTTCACAGGTTCTTTTAATGAATGCTCGACAAATGGGTTTCTCCTTTTAACCAGAACTCGGAGGCCCAGATGGAGAGGCTGGCTCTGTACAGAGCAGCCACAGAGAGGTGTGCCCGACGGGCCCACACATGCCCACTCGTCCATGTGACGATGTGGTGTGTATGTGCACCAATCAGGGAAAGGACTATTGACTTCTGCACCCAGGCATGTGATTTGCATTCTCAGCAGTCAAGCGGTTTAATTGGAATGTATTGCTTTTCAGAAGCTCAGTGAAGCTGAGAGCGCTTGTGCTTTAGAATCTCCAGACCTGAACTTGTAAACAGGCCCTGTCCCTTAGCAGCTGTGTGGTCTTGGGCAAGTCACTTCACTTTCTCAGCATCATTTCTTTCACCTGTGATGGAGTCAGTGGTTGGGGAGTTTGGTCGCAGGCAACAGAAGCTAAGCCTGCGGGTCGTAAGGAAGCTCACCCCCCCGAGGACCAGAGAACCAGGTTCAACTCCCCAAATCTCCCAACATCACTGCAAGCATGGTTTACAGCACCAACCCCAGACGGACGTTGGATGTGCTGTTAGCTCAGCAGTCTTTTACATCCAGATAGCAGTAGAAGCTGCCATCACAGCCATTATCCATTTTTTTCAAAATGAATTTCACTTGTGCCCTATTTCTTGGTGCCCGTAGCTCCAATTTCACTCTGGAACAGGCATAACGGCTGGGCAGAGCCTGGCAGCCACGGAGACCTGCAAAAGTCAGTAATTTGACATTTTCCTTATAAGTGGGAAATGGGCTCTGCCTCCTCAGGTGAGGAAAATGCTCCAGGGGAAGGAAGGAGCTTTAGGGTGCTTTTTTTTTTTTTAGCCAAAAAGAGAACAACAAACAGTCACTATAAATGGGAATAATCACAGCCACGTCCTTGGTTTCATTCATTTATTCAGTCACTGATTCATCCCGCGAGTATTTAATGAGCATCTATTCTGTGCCAGGCGCTAAGTCAGGCTACAGCTGTGAAATAAGGATTTATTGCACAGATTTACAATGTTGCTCATAACATGGTTGACATGGACTTCCGTTTTTGTGAGTTCATGCTTTGTGTCAGGCACATGCTGGGCACTTGATGCCTGTTTGTCACACCCTGCAAGTTAATGAAATGTTACCTCCAAAACATCATGGTGCAGGGCTATTGTGCAATGACACCTCACAGCAGGTGGCCGATAAAAGTGAATTCTCTCTCTCCTCAGCTCAGCAAGTGCAAACTCTGATCCCCAGAGAGTAGATCTCCTTGCGTTTTTTTTTTTTTTAAACATCAATAAGCTTGAAAATCAAAACATGGAAACCTGGTGATTTTGTCTAAATGCATGGTGTCAGCTGCTCAGCTCAATCACGGGGTGACAGCTGCCAACCAGGTGACAAATAGAATGAAGGGCACCGGGGGCATGGAAGCACAGCTTGAAAAGGCTTGCTGCTTGCAGACTCGGATCATCTGTCACCAGACCCCTCCCTGTGCCGAGTTAAACTGATATAATTAAAGGCATGTTTCTATTCGGGAAGTGAGAGACCGAGCTGGCTTTCGGGGCTGCCACATTCGTCATCCTAGACTGTTGTTGTCTTGGGATCTGGGTTCTGAGCATGGTTCCCCTTAAATCTCCAACCCCCTGGGACTCAGTCAGCCCAGGTATACAACTCCCACAAAGGTGGTACCCAATTCTGTGGTTGATCAAAGACTTCCGTGAGAGAATGCTAGCAAAAGGCCTGGCTTATCATGTTGTTGGTAATAGGCACTCTCTAATGTTGTTACTATTATTATCACTGATTCCCAAGCTTTGCCACTTATTGCATAATTTTAGTCAAGTTGACGTAGCCGTTCTGTGCCTCAGTTTCCACAACATTAAACCTAGATACCTCTTCAAGCTCATATCCTAAGGATAAGTAGAGAAAAAAGGTATGTTCACATTTAAAAAAACCCCTTATGAGGATGGAGCCACTCATCAATGTGAAGGAAATGCTGCCTTGTACTGTGCATTCACTGAAAGCCTGACACAAGGTTAAGCTGGATCGCTGGTTTTCTGAGCACCCCTTGCTCATCTGTAAAGCAGGGCCCCTGCCTACCTCTTAGGGTTATCATGAAGACCAGTTGAGGGAATGCCTGAGAAGGTTCCAGAAATTCTTCTGGAAATCATTGGCTAGTGTCAGGTCTGTGGACCCTGCGCCTAGGGTAGCAATTTCCAGAAGCAGAAGGGAGGACCTGGTCATCTTTGCAGCACCTGGCTCTCTGCTCTTTACATTGGCCATTGCTAATGTTTCCTCACCCCCATTGTTCCACTCAGCCATCCCCCCCAAACCCTGTCCCGTGGCTGCGTGGCCTTTCCTGAAGGCTTTGTCTCACCTTTGTATCTGCTCCTCTTTACACTGCAAAGCTTTGCTGCCGGTGAGTCCTGGCCATGGCTGGGTTCCCCTGGCACCCTCACCTGTGCCCTCCCCTCGGCACAGCACCCAGCTTTCTATGTGTGCGTTTCCCGTTTGTTTTCTTTCCAGTTTGAGGCTGTCAGCCACGTGAGGGCCCCTGCCATTCCCTCCAGCAAGGAACCAGACAGACGTGAGTCAGCACAGAGAAGGTTCGAACCCCAGACTCTGGGTTCAGCCCTTATTAGCTGTGTGACCGCAGGCCGGGTACATGAGCAATCTGGGCCCCATGGCAAGGGTGTCTGACTGGCTTACTCTCAGTGCTCCTCACGCTTTAACAAGTCTTCAAAATGCCCAGGGGTCTATTCAGATTCTGGTTCCGTAGGTCTGGGCTGGGGCCTGAGATTCTGCATTTCTACGGAGCTCCTGGGTGTTGCAGGCCCGTGGACCACACTCTGAGCAGTGTGGGGCGTGGTGTGGTGGGTTCAAGCCTAGGCCATCTGGCATGTTTGGTTTTCAGGAGCAACTTGACAAAGTAAACTGATATGAGGGCCCAAGGACACTATGCATTTAAATTCTTGAATCCACAAATCTGGGCTAATCAAAGCACTTCTCACATCAGCTGTCATTGACTGAGCTGCTCCTATGAGAATAAATGGGAAATATCCACTGAGCACTTTCTACATGTCAGTAAAATGCTAAGTACTTTGGCACACAGGTGCCTCATTTAATTGTCGTAACAGCCACAGGATGTGGGTGGGAACACTATTGCCCCTACTTGGCAAAGAGGAAAACTGAGGCTTAGAGAGGTTAAATGTGTTGAATTATAATTGGTCTAACAAGTGTTTTGATCGACATGTTCCCTTCCTTGCTTGTCTCACCCCCCTCTCTTTCAATAAAATCACCAAGGATCTGAGCAACTCAAATCTGTTCCCAGCCCTTGTTGCTGCTGCCCAGGAGCAGATGTAATGACACTAGCAGTATTCACCCTCCTTTTTATTCATTGCTGCACGATTGTTTATCTATTTTTTTAAAATATGTTTTTATTGATTCCAGAGAGAGGAAGGAAGAGAGAGATATAGAAACATCAATATGAGAGAGAATCATTGATCAGCTGCCTCCTGCACGCCCTCTACTGGGGATCCAGCCAGCAACCCAAGCATGTGCCTTGATCAAGAATCAAACCAGTGACCTCCTGGTTCATGGGTTGACACCACTGAGCACTTTCTACATGTCAGTAAAATGCTAAGTACTTTGGCACACAGGTGCCTCATTTAATTGTCGTAACAGCCACAGGATGTGGGTGGGAACACTATTGCCCCTACTTGGCAAAGAGGAAAACTGAGGCTTAGAGAGGTTAAATGTGTTGAATTATAATTGGTCTAACAAGTGTTTTGATCGACATGTTCCCTTCCTTGCTTGTCTCACCCCCCTCTCTTTCAATAAAATCACCAAGGATCTGAGCAACTCAAATCTGTTCCCAGCCCTTGTTGCTGCTGCCCAGGAGCAGATGTAATGACACTAGCAGTATTCACCCTCCTTTTTATTCATTGCTGCACGATTGTTTATCTATTTTTTTAAAATATGTTTTTATTGATTCCAGAGAGAGGAAGGAAGAGAGAGATATAGAAACATCAATATGAGAGAGAATCATTGATCAGCTGCCTCCTGCACGCCCTCTACTGGGGATCCAGCCAGCAACCCAAGCATGTGCCTTGATCAAGAATCAAACCAGTGACCTCCTGGTTCATGGGTTGATCTCAATCACTGAGCCACACTGGCTGGGCTGCACTATCACATATTGAGTATCTACTATGTGCAAAGCACTGTGACTACAATGGGGAACACTTTTTTCCCTTGCTTTACAATCTAGTGAGAGACACAGACTTTAATCATGTAACTCCATAGATAAATATGATTCCAATCTGTTGGAACAAAGAACACAACTATGAAAAATGCGAAATTTGATTAAGGGACTTGCGAAGGCTTTTGTGTGGATGTGACTCTAAAATGATATGTGGAAGGTAAGTAGGAATTAGCCAGTTAAAGGGACCAAGGGTGATGGGCCTTCCAGCCAAACAGAACAGCTTTGTGCAAAGGCCCAGTGGCCAGGGGAGCCCGAACAACCCAGGAAACAAAAGAAGGCCAAAGTGGAAGGGCTGAGGGGAGTGTGAGTTGAAACTGGAGAGACAGGCAGGTTCAAGTCACAAGGATCTGGGGCTTTACGTTAAGAGCAATGGGCAGACACTGTAGGGTTGTAAGCAAAGGAGCAATGAAAAGATCAGGCATGAATTTTGAGATCAATAAGACAGATTCGCCAGGTGTAGCTTGAGCAGGAATAGAAAGAGGAATGTGGAAGCTATCACTGTAGTCCGGAGAAGAAATGATGGTGACCGAGCTGGGGTGACCCAGGCGCAGCAATGTGGTAAAAGGGACTTCTGTAGAATGTATGTGGTGAGTAACGGGAAAAAATGATAGGACTGGGAGATGGGATCATAGCACGGGGACACAGTAACAAAGAAGGGAGAGCTTCCTGAGTATCCTCCTATATGAGGGTCTTCATGGTCCTAGTCATTATCTCGTTCCACACCTTCCACTTACACTGGGGCAAACAGGCCCAGAGAGGGACGTGCCCAAGGTCACACAGCTAGACCGGCAGACGTAGAGCCTGTGTGAGACCAGTAATGAGGTCCTAGTAAATGAGAAGGTGAATGAGCTGAAATTGATTCTCCCTTTAATGATTCTGTTAGACCTGTCAGATTCTCTATTCTCAGCGTTCTACGCATCATCTGGCCTGAGAAGTGGAACTGCTCAGCCGTCTAGCACCGCTGCTGCGATCCTTTGCTAGAATTGTAGCCAGAAGCTGGCTGTGGTGGACAGGCAGGCCTAGGAGCAAATCCCAGTGAGGCTTCTAACTCCCCACCTTGCAGAGGCACTTGTCTATGTGAAATAAGGAACGTGCATAGGAATCTTCCTGCAAAGCTGCTCTTTTTATAATAAAAATTTTTAATTAAAGTTCATAAATTGGGGAAAGAATAAATAGCATGGTGTATTTATAAGATGGAATAAAACACAGTCATCTAAAGCAAGGAATTTATATCTGCTAGAGAGGGAGATCTCAAAGGTATATTTTGAGTAAAAATGCAAGTTGTCTAAGTATACAGTCAGTATGATACTATTAGGTTAAAAAAAATCACAGAAAATACCATATGTCTTATGGACACCGTTAGGCACATCTAAAATAATAAAAAGAGGCCTAGAAAAATGGTTTAGTGGTAAACTTTATGTTATGTATATTTTACCATAATTTTAAAAAAAGCATCGACAAAAGAACCCAAAACAAAACAAAAAAACACACCAAAAGACCACCAACTCAATAACAACAAAAATTAAATAATAAAAGATGTAAAGAATAGGTCTGATGCTCTTAACACGGTCTGGAGGTGGGAGTAAGGGGAAATTCACTGCACTCTTCCAATTTTCTGAAAGGGGAATGAGTCCATTTAATACGGAAGAAAACCCCTGGTTGTGCAAATTCAGATACATTATATGAACTCTCTGAGCCTCATTCCTGTCACCTTGTAAGTTATAAACGTTTACTATTTACTGTGCAAGGTCAGGGGGAGGGGCTGCCTTCAAGGGAGCCATGGTGTCCTGGACAGAAAGCAGGTCATTGATTAGAGAGCACAGACAAACCAGGTATCCGGGGACCCAAAGTATTACCCCTCCCCCCCTACCCCCCACCACACTGGGGGGAAGGGAAGGCCCCTCTGGAGATTGGATTGAACTGAGATTTGAAAGGCAAGACCGTGTCAGCCAGTTTCAGGAACGGGAGACAGGCCATGCAAGCAGAGGAAACAGCCAGTGCTCTGTGTCAGGCTGATTAATTACCATATCATCTACAATGAAGAAAACAAATGCTGCTACTATTCTAAGCCTGTTTTATTGTGGTTGTTTTTTAAATGCCGACACCATCAATAAAATGGGAATTAGGATATTGAGCGCTCCAAGCTGCTTTTAGGAAAGCATCCGTCACATAGTAGGTGTTTAATAGACAGTACTTCCTGTCTCACCTGGTGCCTCATGTGACCCACTGTAGTGTGATGAAGCGGAAAAATGTTCCCCAAAGATATCAGATCATGATTTCTGGAAGCTGTAAATGTGACCTTATTTGGGGAAAGGGCCTCTGCAGATGTGGTTAAGCTAAGGATCTTGTCAGAGGGAGATGAGCCTGAAGTATCCAGGTGGGCCCTAAAGGCAACCACAGTGGCAAAGGGAGAGAACACGGTCACACAGGAGGGCCCAGGAGGCAGAGAGAGATTTGAAGATGCTGACCTTGGAGATTGGAGTGACGCAGCCACAAGCCAAAGGACACTAGCAGCAGCCAGAGCTAGAAGAGGCAAGGGAGGACCCTCCCTAGGGCCTCCAGAGGGACATGGCCCTGCCAACACCTTGATATCAGCCCAGTGTTAGAGATTGTGGACTGCTGGCCTCTAGGACAGTTGGTACATTTCTGTTGTTTTAAGTCACCAAGTTTGTAGTCATTTGTTACAACAGCCACGGAAAATGAATGCATCCACCCCTATTGTCTGGGGTTTTCTTCACTCTTACTGCATTGCAGTGAAGATCTCTAATAAACACATTAGCAGGAAGAAGGTGAGCCCTTCGTGTCCTAGGAGTGTATGCATTGTAGGAGAGAATGACGCTCAGCCCAGACAGGGAAGGTTTTCTAATTGTGCATTTCAGATGTGAGAGGGGTGTTGAGTGTTGGCCAGAAGGCCAGTTTGAAACATCTGTTGCGTTATCTGGAGGAAACTAGCAACCACAGGGAAGGTTCCTGACATTATCTTGAAAAACCAGCCAACAAGGTAGTATAAGGACTGAGCTGGGATGGACAGGAAGAAGCATCATGGAAAAGTAATGCCGGTGGTCTTAATCCAGCATCTAGAAGGGTTCAGGAATCTGGAGAAGCGCTGTGTGTAAATTAATCAAGAGTCCAGAGACGAAACATAATTTTGGAAGGCATTATGGGGTGTCAGAGAAGACTTAGCTAAAGGAACTAAGTTCTCCTTGTCTCGGGACCCCCTGCTATTTATTAACACAAATTGTCCTAAGGCAAGGTAGATATACATATCAAAGGGTATACAGAATCCATTGTCAGATTGGTGAAACTGCCTACGGCTGTTCAGGTGTTTGGCCAGTAGGAGGCAATAACATGTAGACTGAGATGCCCTTAGCTGTCTGGCAGCAAGCAATCATTTAATGCATCCTTTTCAGGTTTGGGGAAATGCCCTCAGCCGTTTCCAGATGATTCAGCCCTGCTGACACGCTGGAACTGGCTTCCAGCAGAAAAGAAGCCAAAGTTATTTATGGAGTTCAGCTTCATGAAGCTACTGTGGGGGTAAGGCAAAGATGGAATAGAACAAGTCATGATGGATAAACGATCATTAATAAATGTAGAATATTCG
Organism: Myotis davidii; assembly: GCF_000327345.1. Taxonomy (NCBI): domain Eukaryota; kingdom Metazoa; phylum Chordata; class Mammalia; order Chiroptera; family Vespertilionidae; genus Myotis; species Myotis davidii. The sequence goes on along the minus strand of NW_006300047.1, from coordinate 3,415,455 downwards.
GCTACAGGGGTGGGACACTGCTAAAAAGTTATGTCTGTTAGAGGGGCTCATTTTTATGCTCTGAGGTAAGACCCTTTGGCATATTAGGAATCTTGGGCTCAGGGACTCTGCCCAAGGTCACAAAGCTGGAAGGGCAGAGCCAAGATTTACAGGTCTCTCAGATTTCAACTAGCTTTCTTTCTTATTTTGGTTAATCCTCATCCAAGGATATTTTTCCATTGATTTTTAGAGAGAGTGGAAGGGAGAGGGAGAGACAGAAACATCGATGTGAGAGAGACACGCGGATTGGTGTCGAGTAACACTCCACGTTCTGCGTGGAGTAGGGTTCGGTATCTGAAAGAGGAGCCGCACAACACATGAGAGAAAAAGACACAAGATAATTTTGTAATATTGGGGGACCGGGAGGGCAAGTCCCGAAGGACTTCCATGGATGCTCAGGCCGCTCCAATCTTTTATTGATCTGGAGTAGCCCTTAGGGTAAGGAGGTTTCAATGACACACAGATCAGCAAACAATTTCCAGGAATAGACAAAGTATCTGATTAGCTCATCAATAGATTTCCGGAGAAGGCAGAGTATCTGATTAACAATAATCAACAAGGATCTACATAAGTATCTAAGGAACTAAGGTGGGGATGCTTCAACTATTATTACCTAAATTAACTGGGTGGTTCCTAGATTAACTGGGTGGTGCACAGTTCTGACCTTTGCTAGGACTTCAAAGGTTACTGGCTTTTGGGGGTCTCTGTCTAAACTCAGCTAGTGAAGACAATGAATGGACTCCGGCAATTGGTTACCTCCTGCACACACCCCAACAAGGGCTGGGGAACCTGCAACTGAGGTGCATGCCCTTGACTGGAATCAAACCCAAGACCCTTCAGTTTGTGGGCTGGCACTCTATCCACTGAGCCAAACTGGCTAGGGCTCAACTAGCTTTCTTCACATCGGCTGAAGACTGGGGAAGGTATGCCAGGTGTGGCTACCTGTGGGTGGCATTTCTTGTGTCCTCTTACTTCCTGTCTTGCAGATCTGCTTGCTACCCAGAAGCCTGAGTCTAGTGCTAGTATTTTTTAGTAGTTTTTTTTATGTGGACTCATGCCAGCACAGAGGTCCGGATTCTTCTGGAAATCCATCTGGGCTGATTCATTGGGCTGAAGCTGAGGAGGAACAAGTGTGTGTGTGTGTGTGTGTGTGTGTGTGTGTGTGTGTGCGTGCGTGTGTGTGTGTGTGTGTGTGTGTGTGTGTGTGTGTGTGTGTGTCCATGTGTACAGGCACATTTGGTCTTATCAGAGTGCTTATCTTAAGACTGCGCTAAATTGCTGTCTTTGGGAAAAGAACATCACAGCTCCTTGTCAAGCTGATTCATTCCTGGTGCAGCTGTAATGAAAAACAAACCTCGTTTCTGTCCCAACCTTATAACAGTCTGTATCTTCAGTGATTTTTTTTTCTCTTAATCTAGCTCCAGAATCTTAACAGCTTGTGTAATCTTCCAAGGACTCCATAGGACTTTCTTATGTGACTCTCTCTGAGAAAACAGGGGAAAATTACATTTCTCTGGCTTGTCACAAATTCTTGCAAATAGCTCCTCAAATTAGGGGCCATTTGAAAGGGAGTCTGATCTATGTATATAAAAGCCTAAGTGACTGACTGTACGTCTGTCCAACCGACCAACCACCTGACTAACCGACCAGCCAGTACATATGACATGCACTAGCAATTTAAAAATAAATGTTGACTTGTGCATGTGCAATATATATAAAGCTCTCGCTGGCGCCAATCACACGTGTGTGTTTCGATATGTCATTGTTGATCGTGAATTTGGTTCTTTGTCCAAAAAATGAGCACATTCATAAATTAAATGAAACAATTTTGGATATACTCAATGGAGAGTTTCACACCTATTTGAGTGATGATTCCATTGATTCAATGGATGATGCCAAAAAGAAAATTTTTTCCATCGAATTTCTTTATAGTATTACTCCTTCAGGAATGCTGTGTCATAAATTAAAATTGAAAGTAGTTGCAATCATCATGCTACTGAGAAATCTTACCAGTAAATGGGGTCTTTGTAATGGTACTAGATTTATTATCAAAAGATTGTGACCTAACATAAAATGGATGATGCCAAAAAGAAAATTTTTTCCATCGAATTTCTTTATAGTATTACTCCTTCAGGAATGCTGTGTCATAAATTAAAATTGAAAGTAGTTGCAATCATCATGCTACTGAGAAATCTTACCAGTAAATGGGGTCTTTGTAATGGTACTAGATTTATTATCAAAAGATTGTGACCTAACATAATCGAAGCTGAAGTATTAATAGGATCTGCGGAAGAAGAAGTTGTTCTGGTTCCAAGAATTGATTTGTACCCGTCTGACACTGGCCTCCCATTTAAATTAATCCGAAGACAGTTTCCCGGGATGCCAGAAATTATGATGACTATTAATAAATCACAAGGACAAACTCTTGACAGAGTAGGAATATTTCTACCTGAACCCGTTTCTGCACATGGTTAGTTATATGTTGCTTTCTCTTGAGTTCAAAGAGCATGTGACGTTAAAGTTGTAAATACTTCATCACTAGGGAAATTAGTCAAGCACTCTGAAAGTGTTTTTACTCTTAATGTGGTATACAGGGAGATATTAGAATAAGTTTAATCAATTTATAAGTCATTGTTTATATCAATATTGTTTTTATATCATGTCTTTGTTATTTATAGCATGTTGTTATTGTTTATTTATTAATCGGTTTATATATTACTAGAGGTCCAGTGTACAAAATTCGTGCACTTGGGGCAGGGGAACCTTCAGCCCAGCCTGAGCCCTCTCACAGTCCGGGAGTCCTCACAGGATGTCCAACTGCCATGGAAGCAGGAGAGGCTCTTGCCACCACCACTGCGCTCATCAGCTGTGAGCCTGGCTTCTGGCTGAGTGGCACTTCCCCTGTGGGAGAGCACTGACCACAAGGGGGCAGCTCCTGCATTGAACACCTAACCCCTGGTGGTCAGTGCACGTCCTAGCTACTGGTTGTTCTGCCATCAGG
>NW_006300047.1:3406897-3412398 GCF_000327345.1 Myotis davidii | reverse complement strand
TTTGTGATTGTTTACAGAGAGGAAGGGAGAGAGACAGAGAGTCAGAAACATCGATGAGAGAGAAACATCAATCAGCTGCCTCCTGCACATCCCCCACTGGGGAATTGCCTGCAACCCAGGTACATGCCCTTGACCGGTATCGAACCTGGGACCTTTCAGTCCGTAGGCCGACGCTCTATCCACTGAGCCAAACCAGTTTTGGCTGTAACCTTTTATTATATAGGATTTTCATATACATTTTACTAATTTTCTTTCATCTCTGACACTTCTATTATAGGGAAAGGGTTAATTGTGATATTAAAATATTTCTTCTAATTAATTTCCTTTCAATGTGCACCAATCTGTGCAATGGGCCACTTGTGTTATCATAATTCATTAAACCTTGAGTCTAATTTCATGAAAAAGATTATCTAAATCTTTTTCTAAATAAATGCTAATAACACAGCATTTATTTTGTGTCAGTTGCTGGTCACTGTTCTATGTATTTTACATATGTTAACTCATTTACAACTATACAACTCTATAAGGTAGATACTACTATTAACCCCATATTAAATATTATGCTACTAAGATTCAGAGAGGTTAAGAAATTTCCCCAAGACCACACAGCTATCAATGTTAGGATTTGTATTTAGATATTCTGGCTCAAGAGTCCATAGCCTTAACCACTCTACTAGGGTTCTATATTATTCCAAGGCTGTTTCATTAAATTATAAAGCAACTGCTGGCCAGAGTGTTGTTCTGTGCACCTAAAGGTTGTTGATTCGATTTCGGGTCAGGGCACATACCTGGGTTGTGGCAGGAACCTGCAACTGATCTATGTTTCTCTCTCACATCAATGTTTCTCTCTCTCCCTCTCCCTTCCTCTCTCTAACCATGTCCACAGGTGAGGATTAAAACAAAAGAGAGAAAACAATCATAAAGCAGCTAGCATTAGTTGAGTCTTTATTATGTGCCAAATATCTTGTGGGATACTTTCTATGTCTTTTTGAGCGGTTCCCACACCTGATTGGTTGTCATAATTACCTGGGAACTTAAAAAAATTCAGATTCTCTGGATCCATTTCCAACCCCTCAGTTATTAGGAGTAGAAGTGAGAACAGGAATCTCTATTTTGAGTTCTTATTTAGCCCACCTGACATATATGTTCCAGGCAACTTGGGAGGGGAGATGAGGTAACTTTCTTTTCTGTTTTCAGGAAGAACGATCATCAAACCTCAATAGTCCCCAATTGGCTCAACTCAAAGAGGCCAACCCCAGTCGGGCAGAAGCAACAATAGGCTGCATGCTCCTGCCTTCTCTCTGCCTCAGGTCCTTTGCACTTGATGATCTTATTCCTGGGCCACCTGGGCTATTCCTATGACTGGCTCCTGCCCCTTCATGTTTCAGCTTAAACATTGCATCCTCAGAGAGATCTCCCTGGCCACTCTGCCTACATATGTCCCTAAACTTTCTGCAAAGGGCCAGGCAGCAAATATTGCAGGCTTTGTGGGCCACCTGCGATCCCTGTTCCATATTATTATTTTTGCTTAGAACCCTTTACAAATGCAGAAAGTCATTCTTAGCTTGTGGTTTACTGACCCTTGATGTGACTATTTCAGCATCTCGCTCATATTTTATCCAGCACTGCCCTTCTCAGATTAGTTCTCCAATGGCAAACTTTCTCTCTGTTCACCCTGAGCATCCAGTGTCTGCCCACAGATGATGCTTAACAGGTACTGATTAAGGAAAGAAATGTTGTGAGAATTTTAAACATGCTGCCTTTTCTCCAAACACTGCCAGGAAGTTTCAGACCGGGATGGCTTAAAGCGACCAGAAATCTGTTGTTTCTTTTATAGCCTTTCACTCCACGCTAAGGGACTTAGAATACTTCTGCTAAACAAACAGGTTCCAAGTCCTTGGGCCCACGGAGAGCTGCCTACTTCCACAAACACAGGTAGAAAAGGGAAAGGTAAGCATAGATACCTGCCCCACCTGACTATCAATATAGGTCTACAGATGCCAATGCAAATGGGCAACTCACTTCTAACTTTTGCTTATTTGAAAATGAAATGGTGAACTCATTGACTTCCCAGTTGGCTTTCTTGGAGTGGCCACCACTAGATTTCAGACACCAACCCTGCCACAAATATGGCAGAGCTCAAGCATTCTAGCCGGGCAACTAGCTCATTTTATTTGTGATGATAATGATGATGATGATGGTGATGATGGCAATGAAAATGGTGATTTGATGATAATGATGATGGTGGTGATGATAGTGATCATGATGGTGGTGATGATGATGGTGATGAGATGACAATAATGATGATGGCGACTTTTTCTCTTTGGAAGTGGAAATAGTTTTATTTTTCATTCCACAGCTAATTAAATAAAATTTTTAAAACTTCAAATAATATAGGAAAGAAGAAAAAGATGAAAAATCACCCAAATCCCCACTGGCTCCAAATAACTTGTTAACCGCTTTCAATATTGTAAAGAGCATACTTCTAGATGCCTTTCTAGTACTTAAAGAAACATAGAACTCTATAATTTAAGCGAGTAAGATTATACGATACGAAATGTTCTGTAACTTGCTTTTTTTTTTTTTTTTTTGCTCAGATGATGGTGATTTGAATGGACAGGTTAAGTGGAATCAGAATAGGAGGAAGATGTCCTCTATGAAAGTGACAAATGCAAGTTCAGGGTTCCCAGCCTAAATATAAGCGCTAACCCTAGGGGGCCGATGCGAGAAGAAAGCCTCTGTCTTACATCCCTGGACCTCACTCAACGAGATAGCTGTCCCTCAAACAAACGTGCTCCCAGCTGCCCTCTTTTCATGGCCGTTCCAGCTCAAACGCTATTTATGTACAGTGTAAGCTTTGATCATTTTCTTATCGGGGGCAACAGCTCCTGGAATTACTCTGAGCCATCAAAGGCTGGACTCAGAGATAAAACGGTAGTGGTGATTGCTGCCCATTTGCCTCCGATGCAGCCTGCACATATTGCATCATTTTAATTAAATGGGAAAGGTCAAAAATGACATTAGGGAGGCATACTCATTTAGGCCAGTGCCTGTATTTTCCTGTCTAATGGAATTCCTCTCTGCACACTCATTACCTCATCTGTGAAAAGAGATTTGAAAGCAGTGTTCACGGTACTTTGGGAAATAGGCACTTTTGTCATGGCAGGGATGTCACGTGGTATAACCATCTGAATTACTAGTATATATTGCCACTTACCAGTATTAGGGGCCAGGCACTGGCGAAACATCTTACATTTCATACCTGGGACACTCTGAATAGGGGAGAATGCGGAGGCTAAGAGTGGATAGGTGACTTGCCCAGGTCACCCAGCCAGCCAGTGACAGACCAAGGAGCTGAATCCAGGCCTGAGTCAGAGCTGACCTGTAACTGTTATGCTGGTGCATAGTAGGTACACTCTCAACACATTTTTATTCCTCTTACCCTCATACTAGGGGACTTTTAATAAGGAGAGACCTCATGCCTGCTCTGTGCTAGGCATTGTCCTAGGCAGAGTGGATAGAGCAGTGAACCAAGCAAAGCCCCCTCCCTCCTTTCCTTCATGGAGCTTACTTTGAAGTATGGGATGATAGACAATAAAAATAACACAGAGGTAAATATGTGCCATTTTGGGATTATGGAGAAAAGTAAGGCAGAGTATGGAAGACAGGGAGGCAGGTAGGTAAGTCATATGAGATGGTCAGGGAAGAACTTTCTGATGAGCTTTCAGTTGAGGTGAATCCTAAAAGAGATGCGAGAGTGAGGCTTGCAGAATTCTGGAGGAAGAGCTTGCCAGAGAAAGCATGTGCAAAGGCCCTGAGGCATGAGCATACATAGGAGCCAGAGGTGGCTGGAGCAGAGAACTAAGGGAGGATTGGGAGGAGAAGGTGAGCTTGAAGAGGAAATGGGAAGTGGTCAGATCACATAGGGCCTGGTGGGCCATTTGGGAAGGACTTGGGATTTATCCTGCATGAGCTGGTGTTTGAGCAGGTGAGTGATATAACCTGATTTCATTTTGACAGGACCATTACGGCTGCTGTGTGTGTTGGAGCAGATCGACCAGTTAAGAGGCTGCTGTGATAAGCTAGGTGACAGCCAAAGGGGTCATGGGCCAGAGAGGGAGCTCTGAAGGTGGCAGGAAGTGGTCAGATTCTCTTTATACTGTAAAAAAAAGGAATCAACGGGGTTTTTTGATAAATTGGATGTGGAGAGACAGAGAAAGAGAAGACATAAGAACCGTACATTCCTTGATTGTCCTGCCACTCTTCAGTATCGACCTGCAAATCATAAAAGAGCAGCTTGATGCCTCCAATCATGCTACCTGAGCGATGCCATCTCCCCCTGAGCAGAATAAGACAGCACTTGCTCAGATCCATACTTAGAAGCTTTGTTCTCCTGTAACTGTTGTCTTTCTGAGCCATTTCTTCATTTGTTAAATTGGACGATAATATCAACAGTGACTCCAGCAGACCGTCATGGTGTGGATTAAACTCGGTGACGCATGCACATAGCTGGAACACCAGCATATGATGGAATCTGTTTGGCCTGGGCTTTGATTGTGGGATGGAGACTTTCTCTTGAGGTCCCTGCAGCCCTGGTGAAAGTGCTTATCTAGCACTGTGGCTAAAATCAGAAACCAAAGGCCCAGAAGTCTATAAAAAGGCAGTGACAGCCATAATTGTTCCACTTGGTCGAGTCATTCGGGTCTTTATGCCTCAGTTTACTCACCTATGAAATGGGAGAATAATAGTGTCCTTGCTGAATGGTCGATAGGATTGAATGTGACACATCCACTGAGCCCAGGCCTGTCCCTCAATCACACCTGCTTCCCTTCCCCTCCTTCCACGCTACAGCTGTCGGTCACCACGCACCTGCATTGGGAATTTCCCTCACACTCCGTGTCTGCTTCAGGTTATAGAAAATTATGCTCCTGTCCTCTCTCATATGGACCTGCAGCTTGTTCTGGGGCTGGGGATTTAACGTCTTTGTAAATTGCCTGATTCTGACATTTACTGTCCTCTGCTTGTCCTGGGCTGGCTCCTCTGCAAAGAGACAGCTGCAGGCTATGTTCTGAGCAGCGGCCGTGCACCCTAAAACCTGTTTGTGAGGGATATGTGAGAGGAAGGACGGGACTTTCTGTTTTTAAGTCACAAAAGTGTCCGTAGTGAGTCCCTCTCGTCTGGGATGTGGTACCTGGTTGCTCAAGTCCACACTTGCTCCTTTCAATCCTTTTTCCATACAGCTGCCAGAGGCTGGGGGATTGTTAAAAATGTCCCCTCACATCATGTGACTGCTCAGAAGCTGAAGTGGCTTCTGCTGGTCTCAGGATAAAGACAAAATCCTTCCCAGGGCTCACAGGGCTGTCTTGAAACATCCTCCTTCTCATTATCCCAAACCACACTGGTCTGCCCTTTGCAAGTTGATTTGCATCCTCCCTCCCCCACAGGACCTTTCCACATGCTAGTCTCTCTTCTGGGGGAGGTGCATTGGGGCTCCGGGGTAG
>NW_006300047.1:3379508-3406874 GCF_000327345.1 Myotis davidii | reverse complement strand
CAATAAGGTACAGGTAGGACATTCAGAAGCCCAATGCCCTGGAGATGTCATACTGCCGCCACATGCAACTAAAATAAATAATGATAGGCTGTAACATATAATTTTATTTTCAAAATTACACACCTTTATGTTATGCTGAACTACATGAGTTCTCTTGTTTGCTTGCTCTTACTCTCTCCTTTAACATTTTCTTATTCATTCTCTTCCACTCTCTGTCTCTCTGGGTCCCTGCTTTTCTGATACTCTAAGCCTGTTCTTAATTTCCGATTGGAGCCAAGCATGGACTTTTCAGGCAAAGGAAGAATTAAAAAAGAGCAGAGCAAGGAGTATTCAAAGATGACTGGATGTCTCTGGAACACCACCATCAGGGAGGCACCCATTCTTGGAGCATTACACCCTTTCTCTCCTTTCATCCTCATATTCGCTCTATTATTGGCCCATGTTGTAGAAGGGGAAACTGAGGCTCCAAGGGGTTAACCAGAGGTTGCATGGTCTGGGAGTGGCAGAGCCAAGGGTGATAATAGCAGCTATTATGCATTGAGCATCTCCTGGGGAAGAGAAGGGCAGGTGATTACCATCACCTCCACCTCCACCATCACCATCATCACCACCACCACCTCCACCATCACCGTCACCTCTATCACCACCACCACAACCATCACCATCATCACCACCATCACCACCATCACCACCACCACCACCATCACCACCACAACCATCATCATCACCACCACCACTATCATCGTCATCATCCCCATGTTTTACATAATAATCACAATAATGGTAAAGTACTCATGGATTGGCTATATACAATGAAGCAGGTCCTTCACTGCACCCTTCCCAGAGCTCTTTAAGGAAACACTATTATCCTCATTTTAGAGGTAAGAAAAGCTAGAGCTCAGAGAGGTGTTGCTGCCCAAAGTCTCACAGCAGCTGGAGATAAAATTTATATTCAGATCACCTGACCCCAAAGCCTAGACTCAACCCAAAGCTTGCTTCGGCATGAACTTTTGGGTTGCTGAGGCCAGAAGGTCCCTCTAGTATGTTACCATGTAGGTAGACCTCAAGCAGAAGCCAGTCAAATGGGCTTGATGATGTCCAGGCTTATGGCTGCCCTGACAAAGGCAGGGGGGCCACGGTGACCTGGAGCCTCAGTTTGCAAGACTAGGAGACTCCCACATACATAGCCTTGCATATCACTAAGCAACAAATGCAGGGGCTCAGATCAAGCCTGGGGTGCACCAGGGTGTGTCAGTTTCCTAAGGCGGCTGAAACGAATTACAACAAACTGGGTGGCTTAACACAAGAGAAATTTAATCTCTCACAGTTCAGAAGGCCAGAGGTTTAAATGAAGAGGTCAGGTGAGTTGGTTAGGTCTGGAAGCTGGGAGGGAAAATTTAGTCCATGCCTCTCTCCCAACTTCTGGTGGCTCGCAGCAATCCTGGGTGTTTTCTGACTTGTCGATGTATCACTTCAATTTCTGCCTCCATCATCACATGGCATTCTCCTTGTGTGCCTCTGTGTCCAAATGTATTCTTCTTATAAGGGCACCAGTCATTGGATTAGGACACATCTCACTCTGGTATGACTTCATCTTAACTTGATTATATCTGCAAAGACCCTATTTCCAAATAAGGACATGCTTGCAGGTGGTAGGGATTAAGACTTAAACATGTCTTTTTTTAAAAAAATATATTTTATTGATTTTCTACAGAGAGGAAGGGAGAGAGACAGAAAGTCAGAAACATCGATGAGAGAGAAACATCAATCAGCTGCCTCCTGCACATCTCCTACTGGGGATGTGCCCGCAACCCAGGTACATGCCCTTGACCGGAATCGAACCTGGGACCTCTCAGTCCGCAGGCCGACGCTCTATCCACTGAGCCAAACCGGTTTCAGCTTAAACGTGTCTTTTTGAGAAACACAATTCAACCCACAACAAGGGACAATAGGAATGGCCGTAGCATTCACCCCAATCCATGCGGTGTGACCACACAAGCCAAATACCTCAGTAGCCATGACTGCTATTCAAATGCAGCTTCACAACAACTTCCCACCTCTTTCCAATCAGATGGTATCTGAAGCATCCCATGTAGAAGTTCCGGAGGCTCAGGAGGAAGGGAGAGTTTGGGGGCAGTTTTAGTGTCATAAAAGAGGGGGCAAGTGGAGGTTTCGGAGAGGGACTGGAATCACAGCCACGGAGGTACCCTGTTCACACCACCTCCAGGAGATCCTGCTGCGAGGAGCATGGCTGTTGGACAGCCTCCTGCTCCTGGACCTTTGGATCCACCCGTGTTCATGCTGCGGCCATGTTCTCCTGGCCTCCTGCTTAGTTAGTGACTAAGTGAGACAAGGGCATGAGTGCCAGCCTGTCCTGCCCAATGCATGGTTCTTCCAATGGACCACACATGCTTGGAAGCACTTCACTGGCCTGGCCAAGCCCTTCTCCGAGCCACATTGCAGGCCAAGAGCCTCCCTACCTACCCCTCCTTCCTCCCCTCTTCCTTTTACTGGTGTCAGATCCACATCGCGGTGTGAAGACCTCTCCATCTATTCCTGCTCCTTTACTCTTTCATTCACTGGCATTTCTTCCAATGAATCTAGTTCCAACTTGACTTCTGCTTCTCAGAGGACCCAAATGGACACAAGCAGAAAATGGGAATAGAGATAAGCATGTTCAACTGTCTTGGAACCCCTGATTCTCTGAAACTCAATAATGTCAACCCTCGTGTTCCTCATGTCCACATAGATACATAGACTTGTACCCCATTTGGAGGAGGTACCAAAGATAGCACGGAGGTTGGCTAGTTGACTGGCTACCTCACAGCCATTCCCACCGACTCCCTTACTTCTTTCCATTGCAGGGCCTGGAAAAGCCCTATAGTCATTTCCTGGTCTCTTGGCTTTGAGAATTGATTTTCTACCTCTTTCTCCTCCCGTTTCATCCCTGAACATGGACAAGATGCCTAGATCCTGGGCAGCCTTTGGAGAATGTGAAATACCCACGAAGCAAAGACTCGGAAAGTCACAGAGACCCAGCTCTAGCATAATAGAGCCACTGAACACCAGCCTCTTTTTACCTCTGGACTTCCTTTTACATAAGAAAAGTAAATCGTTATCTGTGCAAGCCATGGTGTGTCTCTTGCAGGCGATAGGCCATGGCTTACACCAAGAAGGGCTCATTTTGGACAAAGGGCAGAGGAAATGCCAGCAGCATCTCTTGGTGAGACAGAGTTTCACAGACAGAAAGGCCAGCAAGTGCCCAGATCCCTGCCTGCCCAGCATCCCACGGAGAAGTGTACCTGGGCTGAGAGCACCTAGATACATTATGGAGCTGAGATATAACCTCTCTGTTTTTACAGAGGATGCGTGAGAGATTTGGGCTTTGTTGGTCTCTTCTCCACTTCATCTGATGAGTAGGAAGAGTCGAGAGGCAGCAGCAGAATGTGACAGTCAGAGTTTGTAGAAAAGAACGTAAAGCATTACTATACAAGCAAGAGAGTGTGAGACCCCCAGGGGTTAGTCCTGGTAATATCTCAAAAGGGAAGGCACAAAGGGAAACACGGTCCAACCGCTCACTCATTTCATTAAGGGGTTAATCTTGTTTCCTATGTTTTTACAAAATTCAAGTCCACTCTCCATATCCCCCCAGAAGCCCTCATCTCCACCAGCTGAATGTGAATCAGCCCCACACTCCAAGTGCACCGAGTGTCATGTTCTTTACTTAATATCAGCAGTAGCAACACTTAAGCACCAAAAAAGCCCTGGTAATTATATGTCTTTTCTCCACTGTTATTATTTGCATGTAACAGAGGCACCTGCCACAGATGTTAATAAACATCTTCTCCAGCCAACCAACCAAAAAATGTTTATGTGGGGAGGAGCTGTGTGTTGGAAGGAAGGGTTTCGTTTTCACATCAGATCGTCAGGTTTTCCTCGAGTCCAGTGATGTCCTCATTCACATGAGGCTGCCAAGCCTTCCCCCAGATCACTGGGGAAGATGATTCATCGAACTTAAAAAGAGATAGAGAAATGAAATAAAGAATCCTCCAGAAAAGGAGAATCTGGAAGGAAGTTAACCAAACCTCCCTGCCTGCTGTTCAAGGTCATAGCATCACATCGAGGATGAGCTTTCCCGAAGGCAAACAGAGAAAAAGAAATGTGCTCCTCACAGCTGTACCACCCAGGCACTGTGAACTGGTCCCTGGCAGTTTTCTTTCTATTTACACATAGAAACATAACATACAGTAAAGGGCATACATCTTAAAAGCTTGTTTGCCTTTAAAAATTTGTATTGTAAAATATGTAAGACCCAAAATTTGCCATTTTAACCATTTTAAGTGCAAAAGTCAGCTGCATTAATCACAATCAAGATGTTGTGCAACCATCACCACTATTTCCTAAAATTTTCATCACTCCAAACAGAAACTCTAAAGCCATTACACTTGGTCAGTTTTTGCTTACACCAACAATGCGTAGCCAAAATCCAGATCAAGATATAGAACATGTCCAGCTTCTGGTAGGCTCCTTAGGCTCCTGCCCTAGGAGCCCCGATGTAACTACCATTCTGACCTCTATCACCATGGATTAGTTTTGCCTGTAAATTCATATCAGGGGACCAAAGAGTATCTGGCTTTTTGTGCCTGGCTTCTTTCACTCAACAGTGCCCGTGACATTGATCCATGTTGGTGCATATATTGGTACTGTGTTATTTTTTATGGCTATGTGGTGTTTTATTATGTGAATAGATCACAATTTATTTCCCTCCTCCATTCTTTCTCCTAGCAGCGAACATTTCGATTGTTTTAAATTTGGAGCTGTTATAAATAAAGCTGATGTGAACAGTATGGTGTAAGTCTTTTAGGGAAACATGGGTACTCCTTCTCCTTGGCCATTTTATTAGTCTGCTAAGGTTGTCATGACAAAGTACCATGTCTGGATGGGCTAAACAACAAAAATTGACTGTGTCACAATTCTGGAGGCTGGAAGTCGGAGATTAAGGTGTCAGCAGGGTTGGTTTCCTCTGAGGTCTATCTCCTTGGCTTGCAGTTGGCCATCTCCTCCCTGTGTCTTCACATGGTTTTCTCTCAGTCTGTATCTGTTTCCTGTCCCCTCTTATAAGGACACAAGTCAGATTAGATTAGGGGCTGTGGCCACCCCCTTACCACCCCAAGCAGAAGCGCTTCCCCCACAAGCAGCCCCTTCGCTACCTGGACCGGTACAGAGACAGTCATGAACCCACCTATGGCATCTACTGAGTAGCTAGACTGCCACCCACCTCAGAGGGTGGGCTGGGCCTGGGGCCACTCTGTCAGGCTCCGCAGGCAGGAACCATAAACACACCTCCAGGGACCAAGCTGTGGGGCCCTGGGCCCTGTCTGAGGCAGCCCCTCTGGGTGAATGAATAAAGATGATTTCTGCTAAAAAAAAAAGTCAGATTAGATTACTTACCCCTAATTACCTCTTTAAAAACCCTAGCTCCAAATATAATCACATTCTGAGGTTCTGGGAGTTAGGACTTCAACATATGAATTTTGGGGGATATAATTCAGCCCCTAACAGCTACGTATTAAGGAGAGGTGTCACTCAGTCATAGGATGGACATGCATTTAGTGTTAACAGATATTTTCAGTTTTCCACAGAAATTGCACCAGTTGAAGTCCCAGCAGCAGTGAGAGCTGTAGTTCCTCCATGTCCTTGACAACACTTGATGTTATCAGTCATTTGCATTTTAGCCATCCTGGTGGGAGAATAGCAGTGTCTCACTGTGGCTTTTCAGACATTTCTCAAGTAAGTAACTTAGGGTCTGATTTGATACTTCCCTTCTAGTTCATGTGTTATCAGAACATATTTTTGTGGTTGTACCTTGGAAGCTGTTTAGCTCACAAAGATTCTTGTGGTGTGTTTGTCTCCACAAGTCTGGAAAGTGGTGTTTACCCTGGGGTGGATGGAGACATTTTGGATGATCTAAATTTACATTTTTATGTGTCTATGACATTCTTCAAAACTCCTCAATTACTGTGTGTTACTTTTCCTAAGAAAAAACAACAACCTTATTTTAAAAAGGAAGGTGAAAACATCTGCTTGGGCATCCATTGTAGAGATAAATCTAGGGCACAATTGTAAGTGTCCTTTGTGACTTGTTTTTTTTGTTGTTGTTTTTTTCAAAGAGCTCACTCATCAGAGAGCATTGGGATTACCCACGTGCTACTGGGGAAGTTTCAGGAAAAAGACAGATATGAGGCTTGATTGTTTAAGAACTGTATGCACACATAGATATAGGTATGAATGTGTTTGTGTATACATCATTTTTTCTGGAAGGTCCTCTCCCAGATGCTATTCTAAGAACCTTCTCAGCAAATTCACAGAGTCTTCATAAGATTGGTGATAGCATATTGTCAACAACAATAGTATAGTATTCATCATCATTATTATTTATTGATAGTCAGAGAGGCTAAATGTCTTACCCAGGCCACACAGCTTACAAATGGCAGAGCTAAGGGTCCACCTAACTCTTATTCATTGACATCTTACTGCCTCCATGGTGAGTCCAAGTCTTTCACACACTTTACCTGCAATATCTCTAACACTTACAATGCTGTAAGGTGAGCATTATTAAGGCCCATTTTAAGGATGAAGAAACAAAAATACTTGCCCAAAGTCATATGACTAGTTGACAGGACCAGGATTCAAATCTAGTTGGTCAGGCTTCCAACTCCATGGTTGCTATTTTTATCCATACTAGAGGCCTAGTGCACGAATTTGTGCATGGGTGGGGTCCCTTGGCCTGGCCAACGATCGGGGCCATTGGGGCTGTCTCACCCAGTCCCAATTGGGCCAATAGGGGCAGGTTGGCGGGGGGGAGGGACCACAGGAGGTTGGCCAGTCCAGGCTGCAGGAGGTTGACTGTGGGAGCACACTAACCACCAGGGGGCAGCTCCTGCATGGAGCATCTACTCCCTGGTGGTCAGTGTGCGTCATAGCGACCAATCGATTGGTTGTTCAGTCGACCGGTTGTAACAGTCGCTTAGGCTTTTATATATTTAGATCATTTCAAATCTCTATCAAGCTCTGGTATGGCAAAAACTGGTTTTGCACTATCCTTGAAGGACAGGTCCACCCACCAGGCAGTTCTCCCTTGCATCGAGCTGAAATTGGCCTCCATGCAACTTTACTCAATTGTTTCCTGTCCACAGCCCAGCATTTAGCACTTAATTGTATCTTGTCTTCTATTAGGTACTAATTGTCTCCTGTGGTTCTTCCCCTCTCCCTGGTTCACATGCTAATTCCTAGAGGGCAGAGACCAAGTCTATTAGGCTAAACACCTAGCAGAGTGGCAGAATAGAGCTTATTAAATAAATGCTTGTTGATTGAAAGTTCCCACCAGGATTTCCCCGAAGGCCTCAACCCAGGTGTGTGGAAGAGCAAGTAGGAAGGTCACAAGGGATTTGCAATTCAAATATGCATACAGTTTGTGTATAATTTGTGTACTCCTTCAGCAGACTGTATAGTCAACACAATTATTTTACATTTAAAATGATATTGCTCCCCTGATGGCTGTCATTTCTTCATCTCTCTCTCTTTTTTCCTTCTTTGATATCATGTGCATATCAATT
Organism: Myotis davidii; assembly: GCF_000327345.1. Lineage (NCBI taxonomy): Eukaryota > Metazoa > Chordata > Mammalia > Chiroptera > Vespertilionidae > Myotis > Myotis davidii. The sequence goes on along the minus strand of NW_006300047.1, from coordinate 3,399,258 downwards.
CAGAAGCTAGGGAGCTTACATCCTATGTGTAAAGCGAGTAAACCTGGATCGAAGCAAGAGAAGTTCAGCATAATTTGCCCTTTCAAGAGTGGTTGTTGCTTGTGTTTGCCAATGCCCTCAAACACAACTACTCACTCTTACATTACATTGTTCCTGTCTCCTGCAGTTCCCTTACCACTGAGGGTCTTGGCTAGATTTTGGTCAGAATTCTCTCAGTTGCAAATGACGGCAACCCTACTCAAAGCAGTTTAAGCAAAAAAAGGGAATTTGAATTCATCGGCTTTGGTTTCTAAAACTGAACAGTCTGGGGACTTGAGACAAGGCTCTAAAGACTGAAACAATAGCATGAAGAGGCCTTCAGAATCTCTCTTCCCTTTGCCCCACTCCACGTGGAAAGAGCTTTACTTGCTTAACAGATGAGGTCAAAATCTCAAGACTATGTCTCATTGGCCTGAAATGGGTCACATGACCACCTCTAAACCAACTGTTATTGTTGGGAAGACACATAATGTACTGATTAGCTAGTTCCTGGGTGAGGCCCACTGCCAATCATGTGGTCTGAGAGTCGGGGAGAAGTTTTCCAAAGAGATGACTAGGGCTTTCATTTGAGGAAGTGTAGACATAGCCACCCGCCACCAGTAGGTCCTGTATAAGTCTTTCTCTTCCTAACCTGGGGCTCTCGGAAGGCAGGAAGTTGGGACACTCCCGTGAAGCTGAAAATGTAAAGAGGAAGGAAAAATACCTCTTCAAGGCACTAGAGAGTTCTTCTTTTCTCAACTGTTTACCCAGTGACAAGTGTTGGGATGACAATGATGAGCCAGCATGGACATGGTCCCTGTCTGACATTGGGCTTACAGTCTTGTTGGCGAGGCAGAATACACACAACTGACTTTAACAGAGAGTAATGTGCATTATAGTAGATGTGTGAATAAAGATTCTTGTTTACAGTCTAGAACACTCAAGGTGATAGAAGGATAATAAAATGACAACATCCCCGGCCCCCCCCCCCAAATCTCTTTAAACACCTTCACAGCAATGCCTGGGATAGTAGATGCAATGCCCCCCATTTTATAGATGGGGAATGGAGACTCTGGAAGGGAAGCACCCTGACAAATGCCAGTAGTCCCCAACATTATGCACTTTTATGTAGATAACCCTATTTTCACTAATCTTCCCAATAGCCTGGTGAAGTGCCATCTCATTTTGTAAATGAGGAAAAAGCACCTCAGAGGTGAAGAAATGGGCCAGGCTGGCACCAATGGGAGGAACTGGGATCCCAGTGATTGGTTGATGCAGAGGTAAGTGAGTTAGTGTCACACAAAACCCAAGGCTGGGTCAGGACTCACTACTCAGGCTCATGGCTCCAGATCAGTGCGTGTTCCTCAGCCCCACTTAAGCCATGTCCCTCATCGGGGGTCACTCTGATCAGTCATTAGGCAATGACTCTTGCAACTGGGCAAATAGCTATGGGAAGCTTTGGCCCAGAGGAAAGAAAAAGGTGTCCTTCCTGCTCTCCTCACCAGAACCTTGATGCCCTGCCCCAGAAATGCCAACCCCTTCTCCCCCCACCCCCAACCGCGAAGGTATTTCTGTCAATTCCATTACTCATTGCTAACCCTATTCTAGAAGCTGGACAGGGATGGTGACAGGGGCATGCAGCCAGCCCCACCTGGGCTTGGCAGGGTATGTGAGGAGGCTGGGATCTGGCCTCTTTTGTGCAGACAATGAGCAAAGATCTGCTTGCTATTCTTCTGGTGTATTGTGAGAGAAAGGAAAGGGTCAAGGATAATGCTGACATTTTTTGTCCAAACAACTAGAACTTGTCATTTACTAAGATGAGGAGACATTGGTAAAAGCAGATTATTTTTTTTCAGCAGGGTGGAGTCAGAGTTTAGTTTGGTACCTGTTAAGTTAAAGTTGCTTATTAGACACACAAGAGGAGATATTAAGAGTCAATTTGATATGGAAAGAGAATGGGGCTGGAGATAATAATGTGAAGTTTGTTATCATAGACGCAGTATTAAATGCCATGGGATGGTTGAAACCACTGGTGAGTGTGCCTATAGAGAAGAGAATGAGTTAGGCAATAGCTCTGGAGCAGCCAAGGACAGGAGAATAAAAACCAGCAAAGAAGATTGAGAAGGCATAGTTAGCAAGTCAAAGATAACCAAGAAGGTAATTCAGGAAGGAGGGAGGAATTAATTGCACCAAACACTGCTTCTAAATTGAGTTAGATTAGGACTGAGGATTTACCTTGGTTTTAACACATGTCATATTATTGGTGACTTTGGCAGGAATAGCTTAGTGGGGGAGAAAGCAGGAGAGAATGAGAGGAATGCAAGTGGAAACACTCCTTTTTACAATAAAGAAGATGATTTTTCTCAAGATGGAAAGTATTGTAGCATGTCTGTGCTCTGATGGGAATGATGGACAGAGAGGGATAATTTTATGATCCAAGGGGAAAAAAAATAGGGCAATTGCAGGAACAGTGTCCCTGAGCAGGATGGAGGAGATGGATTCAGTGGACAGCTAGGCTGTTTGGCCTTAAAATCCAAACCCCTATTCTTCCAGGTGGCCTCTCCCCACCATGATGCATTCTTAACTTCTCTCCTCTGAACCCTTCAAACTTCCTAAAGAATGCTCCTGCTTGAGAGAACAAAGCCTAGAACAGAATACTTGCTATTTATCCAACCGATAACCCTGAATTAAAGAGAAAAGAGAAATAGGAGGTGACAGAAGACTTTGTCTGAGCTGCTGAATTTAGGTGTGTGCATTGTGTGTATTGTGAGCATGCTTGCCAAGTCACCTTGCTGAAAATGTTTTCAAGGTTGGGAGGCAGTTTCAAAAGGAAGTAGAGACAAATTAATGAGCACCACTGAAATGTAAGTGGTGAAGTGATCTAAGAAGTTTACGAAAGACATGGCATTTACCATGGTCTCCAGCTTAAAAACAGTTGATTTTTTTAATAGGTTCCTTTTAAGGTCATTCATGCAGCAAGTGTAAATGAGATTTGGGCAAGGTCCTGGAGATAGAGAGGAGAGAAGACGCTTATCCTCAGGGAGCTGGAAGTCCTGTAAGGTTTATTTAACACAAGATGTTTATAGTATGACCTCCCATGTTAAGTGCTTGGGGAGATGTGGGTGTGAATGCTTTGGATACACACAGCAGGGTTGGATAACCCAGGTAGTTTGAAGGAGGCAAGGTTTAGGCACATGTCAAGGAGAAATGGGCTCTATGCAAGGAAATGCAAGGAGAAGTGTGCTTCTGACTTAGGGAACAGCATGTGCAAAATCCTTTCGGTGTGAAATACCAGGGCACGTTGAGGAACCACCAAATAACTCAGGATGGCTGGAGTTGGGACTTTATCTTAAGCACCCTGAGGATCCATTGAAAGATTTTAATTGGGGAACAATTGGGGTGGACATGTTTAGAATTCAGAACATAAAAGAAGTGTAAAAGAAATGCGCAGGATGCAAACCATCCTTAATGAATGAAAGACTAGTTGAATTGTCATACTCTTTAGGGTTTGAGGGTTTAGGGGCAGGTGTGGAATGAGAAGGAAATGTTTTTTGTTTCATGATTATGTATTAAGCCAAGGTCTTGTGCATCATTGTGAAACGACTATTCTTTAAATTAAGATTTAGAGTTAGAACAAACATTTTCTAAGCATAGGACTCCAAGCCTAGTCATACCCATTTGGACAAAGCAAATGGACAAAGCACAAGGGTGATCTGGGGGTGCCCTCAAAATGTGGGAGGCATACCTTTGATGCATCTAAATTTATTTTAAGAAGTGGGCAGATAACCATTAGATAATTGAATGACAGAATGAGAAAGTTATTCCCTTCGGGTTATCTTGCAATCCTTTTGAACACTTCAATGAGAAATGCTCAGTTTGATGCTAAAGGATCTTTAATACTGGTCTTTTTTTATTGCCTAAGGTACACATTTAAATTAGATTGAATAGACAATGAAAGAATATCTTAAGACAAGATATTCTTAGAATTTGGAAAAGCAAAAGGAGGCCACATCAAAACATGTTGGAGCACAGAGCAGCCCTTTCAAACCAATATTTTTCCACATTGTTTAGTATTTATTTAGAGAAAAGATGTGTAGTGTATGAAGGAAGGGTGAGGCACTGCCAGTAGGAGGCACTATCATTTCTCCTGCCTGGGGAACTCAACTAGAGTGGAAACACCAACACTCCATTTAGCCCAAACACACATATAAACAAATAAAGGAATTCTCCAGGAATTGAGATTTACTCTCCATAATGGTTATCTACACTTCCTAGAGTAGATGTCATTCACTCAACCTGATTTTTCCAAGTATTTTTCCCAAACATTATTTCTATGGCAGGAGTTCTATGTTGCATTTCACTCCATAATGTTCCATCTCCAGGGATGTATTAGCATCCCTTATGGATGATGGGCAATTGCCTGGTTGTCACATTTTTATGGCTTAAAACAGTTTATTTTACTCACAAATCTATAATTTGGGCAGGGCCCAGTGGGGACAGCATGTCTATGCTCCCCTTGGTGCCAGCAATGGTGACTCACAGGATGGGGCAGAAATAATCTAAAGGCTCATTCACCCATATCTGGTGGTAGGTACTGGTTGTGGCTGGGACCGTAGGGCGTTCAGCCAGTATACCTACAGGTAGCCTCTTCAATGTGTCTTGATCTTCCCCCCAACATGGTGGCTTGGTTCTAAGGGTGAGCCTCCAAGGAGAGAAAAGGGGGTGGAAGCTATATCACTTCTATGACCTCGCTTTAAAAGTCACACAGCAACACTTGTGGTACATTCTGTTCTTAAGAAACAAGTCAAAGAGGGCAACCTATGCAGAAGGGGAGATAATTCAACTTCACCCCTTGATGATAAGTGACAAAAACTTTGTGGGCATGTCTTAAAAACCATCATAATCCACCCTCTGGCCAGGAGTTATTTATATTTCTCCCACTGGCAAAATAAAGACACTCTCAAGAGTCTCCCTCCCCCAATTTTTCATCTATGTAGAGAAACAGGTCCAAATGATGCCTATTAATCTCTTCTTTTAACATGTTGAAACCAGATCTCAGGCTTAGAATCTCACAGAGGTTAGTAACCAACTAGAATTAAATAATGTTTGTTTGATTGATTAATTGATTTTTTTCTAGCTATAACTCACAGCAACATTTTATTTATTTTATATCCTTTCCATTACTGTAAGTAGTATTGATTTTCCATTCATAGTACTAAGGTCAAGTTTTCTTTTGAAATGGATTTTTTTGTGTGTGAAGCGAATGGTTTTAAAGGAAATAGTAAATCAAGAATAGTATTTTACACTTGAATTTGGCAAAAAATTATTACAGTGAGTTGTATAAAGGGATTGCAACATGGAGAAACCTAAAAATATTACACTAAGGGAAACAATCCACCTACAAAATTCCATATTATATGAATCCATTGATATGAAATGTCCAGAAAATGCAAATTTAAGTAAATAGATTAGTGATTGCCTGGGGCTGGGGGTGTGAAAGGGAATAGACTGAAATGACCATGAGGTTTCTTTTTGGAGTGACAAAATATTCTAAAAGTAGATCGTGGTAATGGTTGCACAACTCTGTAAATCTCCTAAATATCTTAAATAGTACTTAAAACAAGGTAATTATGGTATGTAAATTTTTACCTCAGTAAAGCTGTTTACAGATTTTGAGAGTGCATGTGGATGCCTGGAGTTTTGGAGACATTGGACAATAATAATAGGGTGGTTTTCAAGTTATGTTGATCAGAGCTGCTGCTTTGAAGGAAAAGACATGAGGATAACTAATTAGTGCTCATTCAAGACCTCTCTGATCTGTCCTTATTTATTTTATAAACAGTTCAACTTAGAAACATAGAAATTGCTAGAAATGAACAAAGCTACCCACCAGAGCAAAGGTGGGTCTGCCCTGCCCAGTACAGCTGATGGTATGAACCATTGTGTGGGGCCATATGATGTGTAGATTTCCTGATTTATTTATGAAAGTGACTCATGCCTTATTCTATATAATAAAAGCCTAATATGCTAAGTGTCCGGTTGTCTGGTCGTCAGCTCAACCACTCAAAGTGTAATATGCTAATGATATGCTAAGGCTGCTCAACCACTCGCTATGAAGTGCACTGACCACCAGGGGGCAGATGCTCAACACAGAAGCTGGGCTCATGACTGGTGAGCACAGTGGCAGTGATGGGAGCCTCTCCCATCTCTGTGGCAGTGCTAAGGATGTCCGACTGCTGGCTTAGGCTCACTCCCCCTGTGAGAGGGTGCTGGCTGGGCTCCCCCAGAGTGCATGAATTTTGTGCACTGGTCCTCTAGTTTATGATAAAAAGGACAACTATAAACATATTTGAATAAAATGTCTATGAGCACAGAACAGAACAGATGAGTCAGCATATAGAATATGGCTTTATTTACATAGGTGTGCATCTATCACTTGTTCAGGATCTCAGAAGTAGGCACAGATGGGCCTAACAGAGAGCTTTATGGAACCGAACTCATTAGAGGTAGACTGAGGAGTGTCCAATTTAGTCTTTAGCAGATGATTACATTAGAGGGTAAGATCTCTAAGCTAAACATGTCTAAGAATCACTGGCTTAGAATATGCAAGGTGGACACCACCATCACAGAGTTTTGTTTGGTTTCCTACAGTCTCCACAAATTGTAGTAATTACCATTTGTGATTTCCTTTATGGATAGGCTCTGACCTAAACACAGAAGAGCAAATGAAGACTCTGACCTAAACACAGAAGAGCAAATGATGGGGTAGACCAGCCTCCCTCATGAAAATTCCATCTGTATGAGGCCAACCCCTTTCCCCTCCTGTTTTTCACAGTGCCTGCACCAATCTGCATTCACATCAACACGAGGTGCCCTTTTCTCTGCATAGTCAACAACACTTGTTTGTGGATTTATTGTTGATAGCCATTCTGACAGATGTGAGGTGATATCTCATTGTGGCTTTAATTTGCATTTCTTTGATGATTAGTGACCCTGAGCATCTTTTCATATGTCTCTTGGTTACCTGTATGTCCTCTTTAGAGAAATATCTATTCAGATCCTTTGCACATGTATTAATTGAATTGTTTTTGGTGTGTTTTTTTGTGTGTGTGTTGAGTTTTATAAGTTCTTTATAAATATTGGATACTATCCTCTTATCATATTTATCATTGGTGAGTATGTTCTCCCATTCAGGGACTGTCTTTTCATTTTGTTGGTTTTCTTTGCTGTGAAATATCTTTTTTTTTGATGTAGTCCTATTTGTTTTTCTTTTGGTTTCCCTTGCCCAAGGAGTCATATTAGAAAAAATACTGCTGCAAGAAATGTCCCAGATTTTACTGCCTATATTTTCTTAGAGGATTTTTATGGTTTTTAAGTCTAATATTTAAGTCTTTAATCCATTTTGAGTTTATTCTTGGTATGGTGAAAGATGATCTAATTTCATTTCTTGCCATATCTGTCTAATTTTCCCAACACCATTTATTGAGTAGACTATCTTTATGTTATTGTATGTTCTTGCCTCCTTTGTCAACTATTAATTGGCCATAAAGGTATGAATTTGCCCTAGCTGGTTTGGCTTAGTGGTTAGAGTGTCAGCCCTTACAGTGAAGAGTCACAAGTTTGATTCCAAGTCACCCCCGAGATCTGCCTTTGCCAGCTGTCAGTCATCTGCCTGATAGACTTAGTCACTAAAAGAGCTTCTGGTGGTCTTGAGTTGCATGAGGTAGGTTCTCAGTGAGTCACCAGGTAGGGGCAAGTGATGTTCATCAGATTCATAGAGGTTCAAACTCGGGGCCAGTGTTGGGTCTGAGGCCACTCAGCAAATGTCCTAGGAAATACCAAGTCTAGCTGTTCCCTGCTGGGTGTCTGCAGATCTTTGTGGTGGGGTGGGGGTCTCAGGGAGTCATCTGGGTGAGGCAAGCAGCTTTTATCAGTCCCAAACAGACCAACATTTAGTCATGTGACAGGAAGACTCTGCACTGGTTGGGCATGTGAGGGAAAAATGGCTTCCATCCTAGAGACGTGAAGCTTGTACTATTTTAAAAGTCTCCTTCAATGACAATCAATTCCTAATTTTTAGGTAATTTTGAGTGAGAGTTTAGTGATATATAAGTGAGAGTTAACTCGACTTGATATCAGACCTAGCCTTCTGAGGTGTCAAGGAAGACATCTGTTTTTAGCCATGTTCCTCAAGAAATAGACTCTCTCTGAATAGGAGATTCTTAAGCAGGAGATTTATCAGGGGATTCCCCTGAGATCAGTGCCTGTTGTGGGGTGAAGGGAAGTGAAATCAGGCAAAGGAGGATTGAACGGTACTGCAGGCACAAGAAGGCCTCAGCTGACTTCACAGCAAGCTGTGGAGTGGGGATGCCCCTAAGAGTTGTACTTTCTTGAGACATAGGGGTAAGGTTTCTGTACAGCCATGTGGAACATGTGCATGTGTCCGGAAGGTGGAGTAACTTCGGGTGGGACAGTTCTCTTTGGTTGAAGGCATTTCCTGGGGAGAGACTTAGATGAGAGCTGTCAGACACTGACATCCCAGTATCTGGAGGTGAATCTGGGTGGCTTACCATCACAGCAACTACAGGTTCTTACAGGAGATGATATCTAAGCCATGATCTAAACAAATAAGTAAGAGTTATCCTGGTGGAGGTCTGGGAAAATGGAATTGTCCTGGTGGAGGTTTGGGAAAATGGAGACCATCCAAAGGATAAAACATAGCATTTGAAATTCTTGGAGATGACAAAGAGCATGATTCATTCTCAGAATGGAGAGGCGACCCTTTTCCTCCCAACCCTAAGTCAGCTTCAACTGGGTTTTCTGTCACTTGTACCCAATGGGTCATGATTGGTACATACAGGTTCTAGGTGGCAGAGCCAAGATTTGAAATATGTTCTCTGTGACTCAACAGTCTATGACCTTACTCAACATGTCATCTTGTCTTTCCAGTTAAACAGCATTTCCTGTATCTGAGGCACTTGAAGTATCTCTAGGCAAGATCTTCAAGTGTCCACAGCTTTGAAAATAAGGTTATATGGGTCATTGCCAAGAGTATTAAATTCTACATATTTTTTGTTCCACATGTTTATAAAACAGCTTTCAATTCACCTCTTTGATATTTAATTTCTGTTTATGAGCCTTTCTGTGTAGCAGGAGTCATAGGAAGGAAAAAGAGAAGAGACATGGAAAAGGCTAGAAGTTCAGGTACTCAATCATAGCAGGAGTCCCATAAACTAAGTTGTAAGAATGGAAGGCGATTATTTCACTCACACTAAATCAGCCACTTTCAGGCAGGCCTTTTGTCACTGCTGAAGGCCAAATGTGTTTCTGGAGTGAGTTCATCAAGTAAAAGTAGCATCCGGAGACCAATCAACATAATGTTGAAGGAAGCAAACAACCTGGCTCTCGGTGCCTGTCTCTGCAGCAAATGTGCCGCTAAGAGCTGTAGTATGTCCTGTAGGCTGATTAGCTCAACGCTTTCCCTCCAAAGCAGCCATGTTCCCAGGTCAAAACAAACCAGGTTACAATGAGGGAAAGACAATGATGGTCTCTACACCATGTTCCAATATTTCCCTACCTCTGGACTTTTCTAGATGCTATTCCATCTTCTGAGACCTCCTGACCCTTTCCTATGTTTAGAAAACTCCTAGTGATCCTTCCAGACCCCAGCTTGGGAAGCATTCCCATTTCTTCTTGGAGCCTTCTCAACAATTTGCATGGATGCTTCTTACAGCGTTTTTCCGTGGTATGTAACATAATGTATTGTAGTTCTTAGTCCGAGCATCTGATTCCCCACTAGACTATGAACTCCTTTAGGGGAGGGCGATGGGCCTTTTGTCTCTCCAGTTCCATGGAGCTGGACACATGACATGTCCTTGGTAAGGGTTTGAAGAATATATAAATGACTGCATGAGTATATGACAGTAAATGTGAAAGTGGGTGAGTGAACATGTGTTGCCTGAATGGTGAATGAAGAAAGAGTGAGAGAGTGACAGGATGTGTATAACTGAGCACCTGTGTTGATCACTGAGGGGGTGAATGAGGACTGAAGGAATGAAGGGAAGTCAGTCCTCTTTTCTGATCTTTTAATGGCTTAGTTCCTTTTCCAACAGACTTGAGCACCCCTTGAACCTACCAATCAGTGCATTGTTAGCATAATTAAAGCAAAACCAATTACTTCCTCTAAGGATTGGAAGGCTTTATTTCTTCAAGCAGTAGGCCTGAAGGCAGGTCAGAACAAGGAAAAAATCAAGAACCTGTGGGTATGGATAATAAATAAAAATAAAAATCCTAGAAATGGCTCCAAAAAAGTTCTCAGGTGAAGGTAGGGACACCATTATTTTCTAAATTTATAAATTCTTAAGCTTTTTGTTGTTGAAGGCAAGAATTTTTGACAACAGGATAGACTCTCTGGGCCTTCTTCCCAGAAAGGACATAGAATCACACATGACCACACACACATACATGCATAGTTGTGTATGTAATTTAAGTTAATGGATCCCTTTGAGCCCAAAATAGGACACACAGACCATACTCTGGGGGTGGCATCTGTCTGTTTTAGTTTAGTAAGGATTCCCAAGATGTATAACAGGGCCTGTCACCTAATATTAGGGTTTCACACATGTCTATTGAATTGGATTGAATTGAAATTCCCTAACTTGAGAATCAGGAGCATGGACCAGCGGACTTTCTCAGTCTCATAAACCTTGGGAATCCTTGATATGGCCCCTGGAACTGGCTGTATACTGAGAAATAATCTTTCCAGAAACTTTTCATCTTCAACCCTTGCCAGGACATGTGAGTCCTTCCAAAGCCTCTTAGGAGAAAATCCAATAGTATAAAATATGATTCACATCTGGATGAGCAAACAGAGCTCTGTGTTGGAACAACCTAATTCATGATGATGCCAAGTGTTTGGCCTTATTTGTTCAGTGCCATATGCTATGCAAATCACATCCAAGCCTCAGTAAGCTCCAATCTAGAGAGGGTATCCCAGATGGTTAAAAAAAGTAATAGCTGAGGTGGAACAGAACTACACTTCAGTTTATCCTGAACCTGGCCCATAACGAAGATGTTTAATTTCATTAATACAACTTGGAGAGTCTCTCTTTGTTCACAAGGATTTATATGAAGGTAAGATGAATAACTGTCAAATCATTGGGGAGGTAGAATATAGATATTAAAAATGCTAGAAATGTGTGGTTTGGTTAGGGTGTGGGGTAACAGGAATTTCCACATGCTATTGGAAGAAGGGTGAAATATACAAATAGTTTGAAGAACTATTTGACAATATTTGTTAAAACAAAAAAAGCACATTTATTCTTGGACACAAGTATTCTAGTATTAAGATGGTTTCCTTCAGATGTGCATAATGAAGATGTTCATTGTTTGTAACAGCAGAGACTGGAAACAACCTAAATGTCCAACAGTAGGGGATTGGCTAGATAATTCATCTATTCTTATAATGGCACACACAGTGGTATTTGGGAAGGAGAAAATAGCCCAATATGCCTGGATGAAGAGTAAAACCCATGATATATTTTTTCAGTATATTTTTAATTATGAAAACACGTGCAAAAACACACACGTATGCACATACACTTATTTATGATTACTTCTAGGGAGAACTAGAGAGAGGGTCAGGGACATGATTAATACTTATTTTCATTTTATATACTTGGTACTGTTTCAATTTTTACCATGTGCATGTGTTACTTTTTCAATTAGAAGTGTTTTTGTAAACAAGACATTTCTATTAGAAATGAGCACCTATTTCTTAATTCATTTATTCTCTCATTCACTTAAATACCTGTTGAGAGTTGACCTTCAAAAAATATGACCCAAATATTTACCCACTGACAGAGCTGAACTAATGATATGCCTTCTACAACCACATCCATCTGGGATCTCTCAAAGTTTGCTTTGGGAAGAGGGAGGAGGAGAGAGGTGATGACATTACTTGAGCATCTGCTCTTTCCCAGCCACTGTGCTGGGCCCTCTCTGTTTACCGTCTCATCCAATCTGCTCTTCTCATCACTGAATTCCTAGCATCTAGATCAGAGCTGGCACCTGATGAGAAAATGGATGGTTACAGTTACAGTATAAAGAAATGAGCGCATTTAGATGTATGGTCCCTCTAGGAAGAGGGAGCAAGTGCCCGTGGTGAGGTGCGGGGGCAGACCCTCAGCTTAGCCTGAGGCCCAGAGTCCCCACTGAGCTGCTGAAGCCAGATGGAGACCATTGGTTTTTCTCCTGCTGCCTCTGGGAAGAAGTGTGGCATCACCACTCATGATCCATGCCCAGGATCTGAATGAAGAAGTGGCAGAGAGTGTGTCTCTAGGAGGCCTCTTTAATATTTTAATATTATGTATTTTTAAAATATAACTTCAGGATACACGAGTCAGTTTTTCTTCACTCTTAATATATGCATTGAAACCTGAGGGCTTGTCTACTTTCTGGAACAGTTGCCTCTGTGGGAAAAGTCTTCAGTTTTCCACAAATATTTACTAGGCACTTTTATCAAGACTGTTGTTCAAGAAATCATTGCAGACATTTTCTCTCTTTAAGAAATGTTTTACCCCACTCTGGTCCTCGTGGTTGTTCTGTGTGACTCTGATTCTTATAGACATAGTGGACCATGCATGATGTTGGGCTCTCTTTTTGCATTAGCTACAGGGAGCTCAGAGCCCAGCTGTGCCCTCTGTTTCTAGCAGTTTCCACTGTGTCTATGTAGATGGATCTTATTTCCAGTTTTTTCTACAACTTTACATGGCTTTTTCCTTAAGCTGATTTTATTTTGTATTAAATAAACCATATTGGGGCCTTTTGGAACAAGGCAGGTATATTAGTTTCCTTGAGCTGCTATAACAAATATCTACTAAGTGGCTTAAAATAACAGAAGTTTGTCTTCTCACCATTCTGGAGTCCAGAGCTTCCAAATCAAGATATTGACAGCAACAGTTCATCTTGGAGACTTGAGGGAGAATCCATTCCATGCCTCCCTCCTGGCTTTTGGTGGTCACCAGTAAGCCTTAGTGTCTCTTGACTTGTAGACTCACCATCTTGGTCGCAGTCTCCCTTCTGCAAGTGCAAAGAGTGAGGAGATGTCCTGGAGTCTTCTGGTCCAGAAGTCCAGTGGCTTCCGCATGGGGGGAGGGTAGCTGACCATCACTAGGGTGTATGGAGTTACATCCTGGAAAGTGGCCCTAAAGATGGAGTGGGAAAGACAATTAGGGGCCAGGTAGGGGATCCTGATGGCTAAGGGATGTGGGTCAACATAAGCAGAGTGAGAAGATCAAGCACAATAATCATAAATAACAATGTTCTTCACATTTTTTCCCAGTGGCTTGCCATGCCACAGGGAGTCCCAGCGCAGCACGGAGTATAAAATCCTGGGACTAGGTGGTGTCTGGTGTGTACCCAACTCCCTGGCTCAGAGCCTGGCATAGGGAAGGATTTCAAACAGTATCTGTGGACTGACTGCCTGGGTGAGTCATATAGCTCTGGATCAAAAAATATGGGCTCTACTTCTTGGACTTTTTGAGCCTCTGGAGACACACCTGTAAAATGGGTACCACCAGAGCTACCTTGAAAGGTTGTGGAAGCTTCTTAGCTAGAATTCAGCGTTTGAGAGTCTGGGTTCTCAGGTTGGATGGTATGAGCCCCAAGGCCACCGCTTGAACTTATCAGCTGTTAGATTCGAAGCAAGACCTTTGGGATTCCTGTACATCCGTTTCCTTATCTGTAAAAAGGAGGACAACATGAGATGTGATGGAATGTGCTTGGCACAGGGCCTGGCACACACTAAGTGTTCATAATTCTGTTTTGTTCTTTAGTTTCTCCTGAAAGATGCAGGGTGTTGGAGCAGAAGGGGCTTCCCTGACAGTCCTACACTTAACTGAAGGGAGGGCTGGTGTATGGTGTCCTCCCCCAGTGCCCAGGACCCTGCAGACTCCGGATTCCCCACTCACAGCCAGTAACCCTCATGCCAGATTGGGAGGCTGGGCAACACCCTTTTAATAAAAACTGAGAAAGTTTTTTATGTTTTCGGTAGGCTCACTTGCTGAAAAACCCTCAGAAATCCATTAACTCCACTATTACTGAACATCTGAATGCAATTTGCAAGCTATAATAACATCTCTCTAGTTAGCAAATGTTTATGCCTCTCTATAATTTTCTTTTCCATATGAAAATAGACCTGTCATACTAACGTGGTCGACCAGCTGCCTCTATAATATCGTTAATAAGCAAAAAGGATCGCCTGCTCTGCCGTCGGAGGGGCTTGGTTTGCGTTTCTGTTCCAGAGTGGACGAAGGATGGATCTGCCCCCCTGGCGGCCAAGGCCTGGGTTTCGCTCAACAGGTAGAGAATGTGGGACCTGAGGAGGAGGGGATTAGGAGGTACCAGGTCTACACCCAGCTGGCAGAGAAGAGCAGAGCTAACATTTCCAGAGCCTGTTTTGTGCCAACCATGAGGCTAGGCTTATAAGGGGGTCTCAAAAAATGTACACATACTTTAACAACCCACAGCTCAATCGATGTTTCTTTTCAGATTTAACCCAGTGTGCCTTTATCATTATTCAAAGTATATATATTTTTTGGGGGGGGACACCTGTATATCTTTCAGTGGGACCCCAAGTTGAGTGTGTGTGTGTGTGTGTGTGTGTGTGTGTGTGTGTGTGTGTGTCAAAGTCGCCCTTAGGACTTCTTACAGGTATAGATTCCTGGGCCTCGCCCCAGACTTGCTCATCCCTGTGGGTAGTGCCTGGGCATTTGTATTTTTAAAATGTTTCTTTGACTATCTGGTGGTTTCCATGCATATCGGAGTATGGAAGGGCTAACTACTTCTAGCACAGAGGACAACAAAATTACATTTCAGGGGAAATGTTCCTTTTATACAATAGCTATGGATCACGTAAACTTCCCCCAAAGGTTGATTTCCCTTCATATAACTGGATATTTGGATTCCCAAACCAACCAGCAAAACTGAGTGCCCATGAGAGCACTGGTGCGTGGGACTGGGCTATGAGAAAGACATTGCCCCTGCCCTTTCAGAGGGTACATTTTAGTGGGAGAGCCAGGCACCAGAATAGATGATGACAACAAAATATAAGCAGTGCCATGAAAGGGGATGTGGGAGCACAGGAGCCCTGGGGGGAAGAGGGGGTGGCTGACTGAGTCTTATGGACCAGGGAAGGCCACGGAGAGGCAGTGATAGCTAAGCTGATGAGAAAGACAACCAGAAGTTTGCCAAGGGAAGGGAGGATGTGCCAGGCAGGAGGAACATCCTGTGACTGGGGCCTGGGGCTGCAAGGAGTTTGGAAGGTCAGAGGGGCTGTGAAACTTTCTGCATGGCTGGAATGTCGAGTGAGAGGCGAGAAGGTGCTGAAACATGGTGTCAGGCTGGATAGGGAGGTGGGTGGCACATTAAGGACTTTATCCCGAGGAGCCATCAGAGGGGTTAAGCGAGGGGATGACATGGTCATGTTCATGGTTTATAAAGATCACTCACTGTGGCTGCCATGTGAGATGGTACTGGAGGGGGCAGACCTCACATAGAAGACCAGCTGGGCAGCTGTCACCATGGCCCAGGTGAAAGATGGTGACCTGGGCCAAGATAGTGGCAATGGAGGTGGAGATAGGTCAGGAGGCTCCAGACACCACAAGGGGGTAAAAGTCACTGTGTTGTGTGAGTGCTTAGACACCAGCCAGTATGGGAAATAATCAGGAAGCAGAAAAATCAAGTGAAGCCCCCTCCCAAGGCAATGACTATGACCTCTATTAGTTCTGAATCCTGATTTTTTTTCCACTTAACATTATTTCACATGCATTTCCTGCACTATGTTACATTACCAGCTTCCTTTGTCCAAGACTGGTCCAGAGAATGCTGGCTTGACAAGGGATCCTCTCAGCTGGAGGTCAATTTTGGGTTTGGAATCTATTATGTCTTTTTGAATCAGCTCCAACGGTCTGATGTGCTGTCATGGACCTCCTAATAAATGAGCCCGTTTGCTCAATTGCCTGTAACCTTGCCAGGATTGGAATAAGGGAGAAATTATAAACGGATCCCGATCTTCTGTGAAGTAACAGCTCAGCTCCTTGGCATGGCTTTTATGGATACAGACTGCCGACAGCAAGAGGGAGAAAGCCAAGTAGAAACGAGGAAAGATGAGAAAGAGACAGGAGCGAAGCACATTGTGTCATTGCTTAAGCTAGTTCCAGCCTTATTTTTTTTCTTTTAAATTCACTACTCAAAAATACCAGATGAAGTTGTCAACACGGTGCAGGAAGAGCTTTTGCTGCAAGAGGACCGGGTAGGAGAGCCTTCTGTAATTCATGACATGAAGCCAGCCCTCCCTCGCCTGCCTCTGTCCCAGCCCCAGGTGTTCCAAGCTGAGGTTCAAACTTAACAGAGCCCTGGGTGAAGACTCGCACCAGTAGATGCTCTGCAGAGGATAGCTTTGCAGTTAGGCAGACGAGGGTTACATCCCAGCTCTGTCACTTACTAGCTGTGTGGAAAACTCCCATAAATTATAGAAATGTGTTTTGTTTTGTTTTGTTTTTGGGGAGGGGGGGTTGGGTCAGGGATCAGGCAGTGACAATGGCAGTGCCTTGGGGTGGGGGTAGGAGGAAGAGCAGACAGATTTAATATTTTGTGCACATCATATGCCCTGAGTTTCTTACCTATCAGAATGGAAATACAAACACGTGCCCCCTAAACCTCAGATGGTGGGGTTGTATGCAGCTCTGATTCTCAATAATGATTGCACTCTTCAGCTATAAAAAAATCTGATACATGCTGCAAAGTGCATGCACCTCAAAAACATGCAGCTCAGGGAAAGGAGCCAGATGCAAAAGGTCACATGTTACAGGATTCCACTTACAGGAAATGTCCAGAAGAGATAGATCTATGGAGACAGAAAGCAGATTGCTCGGTCCAGGGGCTGGGGCAGGGGGCAATGGGGACTGACTGCTAATGGGGGAGGGGTTTTCTTTGCGGGTGAATAAATGTTTTGAACTACATAGAGGTCATGGTTCCACAACCATGTTCTAAATTTTGCTGAATTGTCTGCTTTAACATGGCCAATCTCCTGCTATGTGAATTTCACCCTAATTTAGTCTGAAAATCACAGGAGGGGGTTTAGAATGCCAGATGACCCGCTGTTTATCCCATGGATTCTCATTCTTCTGGCCTGAAAAGCGGCTCAAACATTGGTTACTTTTTAGAATTTCACCCAGAGGATGTAATGGACTGCCAAGGCTGAGAACAATAGGCTTAAAGCAGTGGTTCTCAACTTTGGCTGCACATTAGAATCACCTGGGAATCTTTTTAAAATCCTGATTTCTGGGCCTCATCCTCCGGAAATTCTGTTTCTTTATTACTAATGTTGTGGCCCCACCCCATAATAAAGAAACAGAATTTCCGGAGGATGAGACCCAGAAATCAGGATTTTAAAAAGATTCCCAGGTGATTCTAATGTGCAGCCAAGGTTGAGAACCACTGGCTTAAAGAATGCCTCCTGGTGGGAAGGGCGGGAGTTTGGGGTCCAGCTCACCCAGGTTTGCATTCCATCTCTATCGCCTAATTGCTAATTCCCTGAGACTGTTTCCTCATCTGTGACCACAGCAGGGCTGTTGTTAAAATTACATTAGATCATGTTAGGAAAGCACATGGGCTTGGCTTCTATTAGGTACTAAATGAACTACAGTTATTATTTCTAATTAAGACTCTTTGTCAAACTTGATGGTAAAGTTAGAAAGAGCTGTAAGCTGATAAATGGCCAAATGTGTGTTTCCCATAAGTCACAAAATGACAGTTATTTACCTTCCTTGCAGCTTGGCCTCCCTTCTCTAAAAGGGGATAAAAATGGTACCTGCCTCTAGTGTTATGTTGAGGATGAAATCGGGATATGCTTAGTGCAATACGTCATAAGTGCTGGCTGTTTATTTTTAGCAATACCATGAGCAGTTTGCAGACTTTGGAAGAAACAGACATAAAAGCTCTTTGGGGGACCAGGCCTGTGTCTTTGATATCTCTGGTATCATCTCAGCATCCAGCCTTTGATGGAGGGTGGCATGGGGAAGTGTGATCATCCTTTCCTATATTTAAAAAATCAATTTGTCTGGTCCAGGCTGGTGTGACTTGACTGTTGTCCCATGTACTGAAGGGTCCCAGGTCAGGGCACAGGCCCTAGTGGTGGGCTCAAACTCCAGCAGGACGTGCAGGAGGCAGCTGATGGATGCTTCTCGCTCTCATTGATGTTTCTCTCTCCCTCCATCTCCCTTCCTCTCTCTTTAAAATCAATAAAAACATTTATAACTAAAGAAGTCTGTCTGAAGAGTAACTTTATGAGATGTGTGTGCATCCTGGCATTTTATGGCTCAGACTTTCTTTCCCTGCCGCCTCCCTGGGCTTCAGAAAAGCTCAGCTATAACAAGGGCAGCATCTGGACAAGCGGAGGAGGAGTTTAACATTGGAGAACCAAGCCAGCGTATTGAGCATCAGCTTCAAGTGCAAATGGGCAGCAATTTGCAGCAGCTGCTGAGGCCCTCCAAGACCTGCTCCTCTTCTCAGCTACTGGGGGAGGGACACCCAGCTCTCCAGGGACCTCAAAGCTGCAGGACATAGAAACAATGTTCATTCAAATTCAGAGGAGAGGTGTTACCTAAGCACACAGAGCCCTGCCATTAAAGCAGGTGTTAACTAAGCACACAGAGACCTGCCATTAAAGCAAGAAATGAGCTCAGACCAAACACTTCAAACCCAGCAGAATCCCCCAGTCTTCTGAGCCTAATAAATTGAATGACTCTGTGTCCATGCGTGGGTTTCTTTTGTTCTTTTCACTGCCCAAATTAACGGTTGTAGAGCCCCCAGCTGTGACAAGTTACCCCCCACCCCCACAGTACCCAATCCATTGATTTGTAATTTTAGATAAAGCACCTCTTCAAAAACCACTCTGATCTTGAACAATAAAAAGAAACCACAGGATAAGAAAAAGCCATTGCACAAAATGTCATAAGAAATTTGCTTAAAATGAGAAAGAGCATCAACAAAACTCTTCAAACACTAATAGGTTTTTTAATTATCAGGCTTGGAACAATTGTCAACATGTGACTTCAGTTGCTTAAATTCTAAGGTTGGTTTAATTCAACAAATAAGCTACAGTGTTTAGTCCATCTTTAGATATATTGGTTAATAATAAAATCTTTGATTGGCTCTTGCTGTGCCCATCCTGCAGGCTCAGAGCTTAAAAGGAGGTTTGGGTAGTATCTTCCTGTTGATGGTTTGACTCAACATAGCATTCTCTGCTCTGGGGATTCATGGCAACTATAGCTTATGAGGAAAGATGGGAGAAGGTGAGGACTAATGGGTGTTGATTGAGTCCCACAGTTCTGATTGGCTGTGACTTTGGGCAAGTCACTTAACTTTTCCAGTGTCTTCATCTATAAAATGGAACCGCTCAGAGCACCTATCTCATAGATTTAATGTGAGGCTCTTATGTAAGAATCCATGTAAAGCATTTAGCACAATGCTACGAGACATTGATATTTGACAGATGAGGAAATTGAGTCATACTGATGAAGTGATCTGGTCATGCCACGCAGTATGTTAGTAAGTTACTTGCAGAACTTGAATGGGAAGCCAGCTCTGAACTTCGAAGCTGGTCATGTCTCCTCTATGCCATGTGGCTTCCTTCTTCTCCCCCTCTTTCTGGAATCCTGCTCCCCTCACC
>NW_006300047.1:3371201-3379428 GCF_000327345.1 Myotis davidii | reverse complement strand
CCGCCCCGCCCAGTCCCCAGCAGCCTGTGGAGCTGCTCTTTGTGGCATGGGCTACAGTGTGAGAGCATGTGTGTAGTGTTCGCTTGTGTTTGTGCGCATCAGTGCTGTGCTTCCCGGTCAGGTCTCCGGGCCTCCTCTGAGCCACAGGAAGGGATGTTAGGAGTTGATAGGGCTTTACAGTCATTAGAGAAAAGACTCATTAAATAGCCAAGCACTGACTTAGGGCCCTTTGTGTTGGTGAATGAGGAGCTTTGAAATGCTCCTCAGACCCATTTAAAACAACAGAAAAACACCATTCAGACATAAATCCCTCTGCCTGGTGTGCCTCCCATTAAAGCTTCCTTTGTGTGGCCCCAAACAATGGGCTGGTGAAAGGGAACAGGACTCCTGTGAAGCAGTACAAGACGCATTTCTTGGAGCTGGCTTTTGTGGGATGAGCTGTCATTGAAATATGGTGAGGGCACCGTGACAAGCAAATAGTCCTGGGGACAGAGTTATGTGAAATGATGATAAAGAGGGAAGCTTTCTGAATAGCCCGCTGGCACTTGGCTATGAGAAGGATTGGTAAGATATTGTGTAAGAAGGATGAGAATGGAGCTGTGATAGTGTGATGTCTACACAGTATCCCCCCGCCCTCCCCCCACCACCCCAGTAAAGTTTTCTGAGCGACATCATCAACACCTTCAGAATTGCTTCCCTCTTCATCACGGTCATTACCATCATCATCACCATCATCATCAACATTGTCATCACCATTGTGGAGGAGGAACAAACTTTCCTCTACCCTCAGGATGCTTCTGGCTGGTCTAATAATCAAATAGACATGAGAAAGATTTGCAAGAGAAAATAACCAAATTTAATACATGCGTATGTATGTGAACCCTGCACACATAAGAGAACCAGAGGCCCTGCATGCAGGAGAGGTTCAGAGAGATAAAGGGAACATGGGTACATAAGACGTCCTGATGAGAGATGGGGTAAGGTGCTTCGGGGCCTCAAAAGGTCACTGCAAAAGGATAAGAAAAAGTGATGCTTAGTAAGTGGGTGTTTGTCCTGCAACATAGATGGGTCAAAAGAAGATTATTGCTGATAATCTCTCATTATGGACAAGGCTCCTAATTCCAGTTCTCCTAAGTAGTTAAAAGGAGGGGTGATGTTTCTCTTGAGCCTGAAGCTAAAATTGCCCTTTACTCAAAACAGTCTGCACACCTCAGAAGCACATCTTGGAGTGACTAGTTCTGAGCCCCCACCCCATCATCGTTGCCATCATCACCACCACTGTCATCATTATCATCATTAGTACCAATTTTCTGGGACTCCATATCCACTCCCTCATGTAAGGCTATTACCTTTATTTCTTTTTTATAGGTAAGGAAACTGAGGCTCATAAACGCTAAAGAGCGGCCTGGTTTTGCCCTCAGCTGGAGGTCATCTCTGCGATTACTTCTGAGAGGTATTTACTGAATCCCTGCACCCACTGCCCGGCACCTGGTAAATCTCCACAGACCCATTGCAGAATGAATAACTGATCCCTAAAGTTACAGAGAAGGCTCAGAGAGTGAGGGTGACCTGCCCAAGGCTGCATAGTCTGGAAGCAGAGAAGCTGGGCTGGCGTCCTGTGGCCTCCCTCTTTCTTCTGAAATGAGTGGGAAGTTCCGAGCAGGTTCAGGGGCAGCTGCCCTCTGACTCCAATTGCGGAGGCAGAAGCTGCAGGGAACAGATAAAAGGTGATTTATTATCCACTGGGTTTCAGAGGGAGACTTCCTTAGCAGGTTATTTCCCAGGAACCAAGGATTCTGACCCTACATTGAGGAAAATGTCATATGGGATATGCTGTTTTATGAACTGTGATCCTAGCCTTTGGGAAAGTGGAGAGAGTAGGGCTTTAAATGGGGTCAGAAGAGAACATTAACATTGACATTCCTCTGAAATCCAGGTTCTGACAACTGCACCTCCATTTCTAAAGGGAGGCACAGATATCTATTCAGCGCAGGAAATGCTTTACTTTTCTGAAGGTAGCGGGATACTGTGAAAAACACAAAGGCTTCATGGGCAAAGAGGCTTGATCTCACTAGTACTCCTTATAAGCTGTGTGTTCTAGGAAAAGTTGCTTAACCACTCTGTGCCTTAGTCTCCTTGTTGGCCTTGGAAGACAATAATGCCTACCATTCGTGGCATTGGGGGACATTTAATGAGACAAAGAATTTAAAGGTACTTAATAGTGTGCCTATCACAGGACAGACTCAGGAAATCTTAGTTCTGCTGGCATGAAATGTGCTCATTTGAATGAACACTTCCATTGTTAGAATGGCAACAGGCAACAGGGATCTTAGAAAGAGGATAGGAAGAAGGGACAAGTGACCTTTAGGGTCTTCTTCAAACCAGGAGACCATGATTCTTCTTCCTGTTTGTCAATTGTCTTTGAGTGTTAACTGGCACCAGGGCAATCGTTTTACAGTTTTACAGTTTTACATCAAGGCATGAATAAATTGGGTCTTGGCCGTGAAACACTTACCGGGACTTTGCCATGGTGAAGATAACATCTTTAGGTTCCTTGTTTAAATTAGAGATATCCAAGCAGCCCAGTCCATTGTCTTATTCAATGTGGGCTATGACGATAACAGTGAACATTTTGGGGGTGAGTACTTACCCTGAGCCAGGTACTGGGTTAACATCCAGACATTAATGCATTATCTCATTTGATTACAGGCCAAAAGGATAAATACTGTTTTCCTTATTTTACAAGTGAGGGAAATGAGGCTCAGAGAGGTTAAGTAGCTTACCCAAGATCACGCAGCTGGGAAGTGATGAGATTCCGTTTTGAATCAGGCAGTCTGACTTCATTGCCTTTGCTCAAAGCTATTAGGCTACACCACTCCATGTGAGCAGGCTTCTCCTCCACAGAAAACCCCTTGATGTTTAAGCCTCGAGATATGTACAATCCTTACCTGGAAAGTGAGAATCATGACAGCAGCTAAGATAAATGACTTAGTAATTCCGGGGTCTGCACAGAAGTCCATAGAAAATAAAAAAAGGCAAAAATGGAAAAGCAGGAACAAAATATAACATGGTGTGTCCTAGAAGGGAAGAGAATGGGTGAGGTGACTGGATGGGGAGTCAAGGAAGGCTTTATGTAGCTCTGAAACTTGAGTCGAGTCTCTATTTTAACTCTTTATTGTTTATTTGTTTGTTTGTTTGTTTGTTTATCTATTTTTATTAATGTTGACAGTATTACAGATGGTCCCCAATTTTCCTCCTCTTAGCCCCCTCCCCTTCTTCTCAGTCCCTGCCCCACCCCCGGCCTTTTTTCTCTCCCTCACCCCCAATATGTCAGGCTGTTCCGTGCATCCATGCCTCTTGGTCTGTTTTGTTCGTCAGTTTGTTATGTTCATTAGGTTACACATATAAGTGAGATAATGTGATATTTGTCTTTCTCTGACTGGCTTATGTCACTCAGCACATTATTCTCCAGGTCCATCCATGATGTTGCAAAGGGTAAGAAATCCTTTTTTCACAGCTGCATAGTATTCCATCGTGTAAATGTACTCCAGGTTTCTTTATCCACTCATTTACTGATAGGCACTTGGGCTGTTTCTAGATTTCAGCTATTGTACATAACGCTGCTATAAATTGTTTTAGTACAGATAGACGAGTAAATAGAAAATAACTTCAAAGTAAGAATTCTCTAGGCATGATAATGTAAAATTTCATTTGATTTACTCAGTTCTGAGTAATCATCCATCTCTGTCTTTTGGGGAGATACAATGGAATGGCCTAATAAGAGCAGAGGGTGATTGGTGAGTTTCAGATAATGTTTTTACCTCAGCTGAATCTCAAAGGAAAGGTTGAAACCAACTTTTGAGCTGAAAAGTTGAAGGCATGACAGTCAGAGAGTCAAACATGTTTAAGATCTTACAGCTAGTACCTGGCAGAGCTGAAATTCAGACCTTGCCCAGTCTGACCTCAAACCCAGGGAACAATTTATATTAAAAGAAAGGAAAAAAGAAAACCCAGAAAATATCATTTACAGACATCATCAGATTCTTCATACGGACATAAATTTTTACAAACTTTCTGAAAAGCAGTTTGAAATATATATCCTGAGCTTGAGAAATGTTCTTACCTGTTGACACAGTAATTCAACTTGTAGGAATTTATCATAAGAAAATAACCACAAATGGAAACCAATTAGACATAGATGAAGACGTTTGAGAAACCATTATTTGTAATAATGAGGCTTTGGAAATGATCTACATGTCTAGTAGTAGAATGCAATGGTAATTATGGCATATCTACATGACAGTATTATCTAGCTATTGAAAATAAGGTTTTGAATTCTTTTTATGATGTAGACAGTGCTTACTGGGGCTCTGCAACTTATGAGCTGTGCAAAAGAATACACATCTTAATAAAATAGAATGGCAATAGCAAAGTTTGAATGATAACAATAATGCATGGAGGGATTATGGTTGATGTTTTATTTGATTCCTTAGATTTGTCTCTATCTTCCAAGTTTTCTCCAATAAACATATATCGCTTTTACTATTTCAAAAAAGAACACATAAAGACCATACATATTTTGAGGTTGGATGAACCTCCTTAAGTGAAAAAGACAAATTCTTATTTTGAATCTCTAAGTAGCAAAAGGAATGGATGCATCTGCAACAATGGGGCTGATTCCATGGAAGTTTCCCTTTAAAAGTGATGTTGAGATGCTGTGACAAGAGCACATGGGGTGGGGATGAGGGTTGGATTTTGTGCCCTTTTCCTCCTGAGGAACAGAAGAGCCTCCTTGGGTTTGGGGACTGGCACCTTAGCTTTGGTTTCCTCATATTCATGCATGAGGAACAATATGAACAATATGTGTAGAGCACCAGCTATGTACCAGATAGTGCCTAAAGTCCTTGGACTTCAATGGTGAATATTAGATGGATTAGGAAGTCTTCTTCTTTCTTTTTTAAAAAATATTTTTATTGATTTTAGAGGGAGAGAGAGAGGGAGAAGGATAGGGGGAGGGAGAAGGAAAGAGAGAAGGGGAGAGGGGGAGGGAGGGGGAGGGAGAGAGATTGTTGTCTCCCACAGGAACCCCTACGGGGGCTGTGGATAGAGCCTGCAACAGAGGTATGTGCCCTTGACGGGAATCAAACCCAGGACTCTTCAGTCTGTGGGCCGATGCTTTATCCATTGAGCCAAATCAGCAAGGGCAAGTTAGATATTCTTACTCACATTTAAAAAATGAAGAGTGAATGAACTTAGCCATGGTTTCCATCTAGTAATGGTGGATCCAAGATACAAACTCAAGGTTTCTCACCCTAAAGCTGTGTTTTTAACCAGCCCAACAGTCTGTGCTGGGAAAAGACTGGTGACAAATGATTTGAATTGGGCACCCGGGAGCAGGAGCGAGCCTGAGGGAGTGGGGAGCCTTTGGGAGGCTGTGTCAGTCACCTGAGCTGAGTCTTGAGGATGAATTGGAGCTAGGTTGGCAAAAAAGGGAGAGGCCAGGCATGTGCGTGGCCTGTGTTTGGGAGCTGCCAGGAGTTGGAGTTGGCTGTACCTGGATGGATGCCGGGCGGGTGCAAGAAATGGAGGAAGGGCAAGATTGCAGGCTATTCTCTATTCCAGTGATGGTGAGCCTATGACACGCATGTCAGAGGTGACACGCGAACTCATTTTTTTTGTTGATTTTTCTTTGTTAAATGGCATTTAAATATATAAAATAAATATCAAAAATATAAGTCTTTGTTTTACTATGGTTGCAAATATCAAAAAATTTCTATATGTGACACGGCACCAGAGTTAAGTTAGGGTTTTTCAAAATGCTGACACACCGAGCTCAAAAGGTTCGCCATCATTGCTCTATTCCCATGTGGGGATTTGGATCTTGTGATGCAGATATTGGAGCAAGGGATGAGAACCATCAGTTTTATGTTTTTGAAAGTTTTCTTTATTTGTAAAGAAGATGCAGAGCTATTGTTATTGACAGGTGATAGGATTTTTTAGCCCAGGGAAGCCAGGGGAAAACCTTAGATTAGAACTAATAAGAAAAGGCAGTAAAATAGCTACACAATAGTTTTCTTATATGTTAGCAATCAGCAGTTAGACTATAACAACAGCCCTATAGAATTTGATTAACCAATGTTACCCCAATAAATTCAATAAAAAATAATAACAGAAAACAATCTTATTCCCTCATAGTAGTGAAAAAAATAATTTGTTTTTAAACCCTTAAGGAATAAGTTATAAAATTATAAAACCTTACTGAGGAATATTAACAAATACTCTGGCTTCACGGAGAAACTCATCATATTCTTACAAGGGAGGACTCAATATTATAAATAGGTTCTCTCTTAATTAATTTACTGGTTTAATGCAATTATGATATAAATCCCAGAAGGACAGATTTTGGGAAATTTGACAAAGTGATTCTAAAATGCATTTGGACAAACAAATGGGTAAAAAGAGCCAAGAAAAAAATATTAAGGAAGGCAGTAAGGTGAGATTATAATATATATAATATCTGTGAGTGCTGGGGGGAAATAAACTTGAAAGTGTGACACTGCTACAAAAGAGACAGATTGATGGAACACAGAAGAGAGACTGGCAACAGATGCTAATGTAACACACACACACACACATGCACACGCACGTACACGCACACATACACATGTATCAAATTCATGATAAAGTTGCTGTTTCAAAGTGGTGTGAAACAGGATTATTCAATCTATAGTGTTTGAACACTTGGTTAGCTATTTACTTTAGCAATACATCAAGCAACATTTCTGGTGGCTAACTTTGCCATTCTTACTTAGTTTATAACTTGCTTTCTCCAGTCATCTCGGGCTGGTGCAACCCGATCCTGATCCCACAGCCGCCTTCAGCACAGCCCTCAGCACAGGGAGGTCATTTTCTGATTAATTAGCTGCCTCGATGTCTAGACCACGATCTCTTAGGAAGGCAGCAACTTTGCCTTATTCATATCTGCGTCTACTAAAATATAGTAGGTGCTCAATAAACATTGTTGTGTGCATGTTATGCACCTGCCTCCTCTTGGTTCATACATTCTAGATGGACAAGATGACTTCATTTTGCAATCTCCAAACCTTATAAACCATGCATCAACTACAGCTCTCAACAAATATTGGGTGCAAGAATCACAATCACATTGACAGTTGTTTCTATTTTTCCCAACTTATTTTGAGCTTTTGTATGTTGCTGTCTACTTTGTATATTGCACTTTTAACTCTTGAATGCAATTTAATTAGATCACAGATGGAGAGGCACTGGCAGGAGAAACCCATCTCAGTATCTGAGACACATTCACTCAGTCTTTCTTCTGTTTTAATTTTTTAATTACAGTTGACATTCAAAATTATTTTATATTCGTTTCAGGTGTACAGCATTGTGATTAGCCATTTATATAATTTGCAAAGTGATCCCCCCTCGATAAGTTTAGTAGCCACCTGGCATCATACATAATTATTACAATATTATTGACTATATTCCCTATGCTGTACTTTACATCATCATGACTATTTTGTAACTACTGATTTGTACTTCTAAATTCCTTCACCTTTTCCACCCAGTCACCCAACCCCCTCCCATCTGGTAACCATCAGTTTGTTCCCTGTGTCTATGAGTTTGTTTCTGTTTTGCTTATTTATTTTGTTCTTTAGATTCCACAAGTAAGTGAAATCCTGTGGTTGGTTGTCTTTCTCTGTCTGACTTACTTACTTAGCATAATGCCCTCTAGAGCCATCCATGTTGTTACAAACGGTAAGATTTCATTCCTTTTTATGGCAGAGTAATAACATTCTATTGTACATATGAACCACATCTTCTTTATCCAATCGTCTATTCATGGGCACTTACGTTGCTTCCATATCTTAGCTATCCTATATAATAAAGGCCTAATATGCTAAGTGTCCAGTCGTCTGGCCAGTCATTCAACCAATCAAAGCATAATATGCTAATGATATGCTAAGGCTGCTCAACTGCTCGCTATGACCTGCAATGACCATCAGGGGCAGATAGTCAACTGGTCGACCAGTTGCTATGATGTGCACTGACCATCAGGGGGCAGATGCATCAACCGGTAGGTTAACTTGCTGCTGGGGTCCGGCCTATCAAGACTGAGTGAGATGGGCTGGACAGGCCCTGGAGCCCTCCCTCAGTCCCTCCCTGGCTGGCCAACCTCCCACATCCCTCCCCGGACCTGACTGTGCAA
>NW_006300047.1:3370616-3371017 GCF_000327345.1 Myotis davidii | reverse complement strand
TGGCCCCGCCCCCCCCCCCCCCAGTGCATGAATTTCGTGCACTGGGTTTCTAGTTGTAAATAATGCTGCAATGAACATAGGGGTGCACATATCTTTTTGAATTAGTGTTTATGATATATGCATTCCTATGGTCATTCAGTCCTTCAATCAACACACATACTTTGACACCTACTATGTGCTAAGCAGTGTTTCAAAGACCAATGAGTTTCTTTGTTTATTTTAAATAGTTTTTTTTTCTCAAATTTTATTTTTTATGACAAAGGGTATTACATATGTGTCCATTTTTTTCCCCGCCCTAGACAGTCCCCTAGCCTCCCCTATTCCCCAGTGTCTTATGTCCATTGGTTAGGCTTATATGCATACATACAAGTCCTTTGGTTGATCTCTTACCCCCCTACCTC
>NW_006300047.1:3345556-3368944 GCF_000327345.1 Myotis davidii | reverse complement strand
TATGACCATGTGGTTTTTTTCTTTCAATTTGTTTATGTGATGTATCACGTTTATTGATTTTAAATATTTTTTTTATTGATTTCAGAGAGGAAGGGAGAGGGAGAGAAAGATAGAAACATCAATGATGAGAGAGAATCATTGATCGGCTGCCTCCTGCACACCCCATACTTGGGATTCAGCCCGCAACCCCGGCATATGCTCTTGACCAGAATCTAACTCGGACCCTTCAATCCAAAGGCTGATACTCTACTGAACCAAATCAGCTAAGTTTTAATGGGAAGTTTTAATGAGTCTAAGTTTTAATGGTCTCAGTTTGGGCAACTTTCTGTGTATTATCTCCGCTCTTTCTCTATTTTCTGACTCCTGACAATCACTGATATTCTTGAGTCATTTCTATGATTTCTTTTCCTACTTGGGGCCGCGAGAAAGAGGAAAACCACCACGAAAGTTCTTCATATAATAATAATGTCCACTTAAAGTGGCCTGTTCTAGAAATTGCCTGGATGAGTGTGGAGAAGTTTGTCTCCTTCAGCTGGAGAGATGCCATTAATCAAAGCTCCAAATGCTTGTGGGAGACACCAGCCCCAAACAAAGCAAGATTGGTGTCTACTTTCCCCTCTTTCATCAGCAGATGCCTTTAACCAGGTCCCATTTGACGCAGTTCAGTCATTCTCAGTCAACACGGTCTTTGCCTCTCACCTTCACACTGAAAGATCCCTTTGATATCTTTATTTGCCACTGGTTCTACAGCTCGGGCTGTTTAATCAAACCACAGGGGCTGATTTATTGGAACACGTATTCATCCCTGTGTGCGTCCTTCTTCAAACCAGTGCCTGTGTTGGACTTACCATAAGACCCTGAGTCATTAAATCTGGATTCTTCCTGTGTGTACATTAAAACCTCATATTAACCTCTACTTTTCACCACTTTCAGGGACAAAACAAGGAACCTGGGACTCAATCTTAGAAATTGTCATTATTACCATCATCATCACTACCATTAATTGAGCTCTTACCATGGCCTAAGCATCACACATATATTATGTCCTTTAATCTATTTAATTTCCACAATATATAGCCTTAGGAGACAGGTACTGTTCTTGAGGCTATTAACTTAATTAAGCCAATTTAATTTTTGATCCATTACCTATATAGTACATTCACAGCAATGTCATTTCCTCCCACTTCTACTTTAGTTTTACTAAACTTATTTCCATCAGATCAATCCTTTTCACATAAATATTGGTTAGAAATGTTTTAACCTCATGGCCTTGATGCCACTTTTTGACCTGGTGAATATTTAACACCATCATTCTAAACTGGCAAATATTCAACAATTTTGATTTCTGGGGTCTTTGTCTTGAGAATTACTGAAATATTTGGGAGTAATGGGGCATTGTGTCTTCAACACACTCGCAAATGGTTAAAAAAAAACCCTTTTATTTGACTATGTCCACAATTTGTCTCCATATTTATAATTATCCTGAAATACAAAATCCAAATATATTTTATTTCAACTATTAAATATAAAATACTTCTATAAACCAAAAGAGGTGCAGAAAACAATTTCACAAAAAAGGAACCAAATAAAGAGCATGACAAAGTAAAATAAATATTGAAGAGCACAGACATTATAACCAAATATCCCGGCTTCTATTGCACCATCTGCCTTTATTTGCTGTTCGATCTATCCGGGCAAGTTCCATAATTCCCTTTGTCTCAGTTTCATCAACTGTCAAATGAAGGTGACATTAATATCAGTCTCCTAGTATTATTTGAGAATTAAGTAAAATAAATCATATGAAGTGCTTATCATATTGACTGATCCACAGAGAGCTCCGATTAGTGTTAGCCATTTAAAAAACATCTTTACTAATTTTTTAAAACTAAATCAAATTTCCTCAGGTAAAATTTTGCATGCCCAAATTTTGTCAAGAATATTTGAATCTTCCAACAACTTTTCTTCAAACACAGACTTTACCAGTCAGCACGGTGTTAGCTGTTATCAGTGTTTCTTTCTGCTCATCTTTCAACACGTCTAATTTTTTCCTCGGGTCATTTTTTTGTGTGTGCAGATTTCACTGTTATCAAAAAGTTGTGATTCTTCCGTCAGTTTTTCCATTATAACAAATGTTACCATGTGCAGATTTAACAGCTGTCAGGTTTAGTTTGTGTCATACATTGCTGTGAGTAATATGCATCGTGAATTAGAAAAAAAGCTAAAGATGTTTTCTCATCTCTTGCATTGGAAAACACTCATCTGAAAACCAGATGTGTAGACGTGGATGTGCATGAAAGTCAAAACGGCGAGGCATGAAGCGTGCCCTGCATCCTACCACTTGTCTGGGATACAGAGGACTGAGACCCTGGGCGAGCGACTGCATTTTGATTCCTTTAATCCAAAGATTTCAGGATGCCTGTATAAAGAAGTCCACACATACATAGAAAGACTTCAATAAAAAGCAAGTGATTACTGCAGAAAGAACCCTGGGTTTTGAATCCAAATAGCTTTGGTCTTAGACCCCAGCTCTCCCACACCTAAGCAGTATGACCTTGGGTAAGTTCCTTGACCTTTCAAAGCTCTAATTCCTTGCACCCATGGACACAGACAATAGGGTGCTGAAGGCCTGGGGTGGGGGATGGGGAGGTTGGAGGGGGTCAATGGGAGAAAAAGGGGACATATATAATACTTTCAACAATAAAAAAATTATAAAAAAAGAAATAAAAAAATGGGAGGTACTGTTCACTTTTAGAATTTTGAGGATTGAAGGTGATAATATATAGAAAGCATTATCCCTAGTGCTTTATGGACAATAGGTGTCAATAACTGAGAAGTCCTGGAGCCCTCACAGTGAAGAGATTGAGTGACTAGATACTAGAAGCCCTAGACCTTCGGTGTACAATATAACTTCCTGTGATGATGGAAGTGTCTATATAGACATTGCCCAGTATTGTTCCCACTAGACACATGAGGCTACTGAGCACTTGAAATGTGACTAGTGTAAATGAGGAACCGACTTTTTAATTTAATACACATAAATTATTTTTTGAGTGTTCTGAAACTATGTATTTTATAAAACAATATGAACCCATTAATGAAACAATTCAATTACTGCACAAGTCATTTCCTGGTCGTGTAATTTCCCGTTTTGGTGATCAGAATTGGCCGCCCAGATCATGCAATTTAACGTCATTGGACTTTTTTCTTTGGGGTTTTTTGAAGTCTAAGGTTTATGCCAACAAGCCCACAACCACCCATGCCTTGAAGGAGGAAATTGAGCACTGTATCAACGACATTCAGCCACATTTATGCAAAAACGGTCATGGAAAATTTCAACAAAAGAGTACGTATGTACCAGCAAAGCCATGGAGGCCATTTACCCGATATGCTATACCATAAATAACCCTATACTGTATACTTATGAATCAATAAAAAATTTACAATTTTTAATTATAAACCTGTGTTTTCTATCAAAATTACTTCTTGTGTGATTTTTGGGACACCCTATATATATATATGAGAAAATGTAAGATTTTCTTTTTTTTTTTCTTTTTTCTTTTTTAGGGCTGAGTAATATTCCATTGTATAAATGTACCACAGCTTTTTTTTAATCCACTCACCTACTTAAAGGCACTTGGGATGCTTTTAAATCTTGACTATTGTAAATAACACTGCAATTAACATAAGGGTACATTAATATACATTAATTTAAATTGAAGCAGCCACATATGACTTGGCAACAGTACTGAATGGCATAATCATAGATCCATGCATTTCCAAACTTCCCTCCAAAACACTTACACAAATACCCCCAGATTTAGTCATGCCAAACCACCTAGACGCTATGAGAATAAACCAAAAGTGCCATTTGGACACCATATTTCAGGACTCAAATGGCTTCATGAAATATCTGCAATTCCACTGTTTTCTATCGAGGGCAATGTTTTGTGATCTGCTTGCCAGACCTGGCAGAAGGTTCCAGAGGATGGTAAGAACACACTCCTGAATGGATGCTGCCCAGGGCATTGTCATAGAAATCACATTTACTCAGGTCTTTGCAATCGTTGAGGTCTGTGCTTTTCTCTGAACTCAGATACGTCTCTTCCCCATTCCTGCCCTCAAGTGCCATGCACTGACTGACTTATTCAGTCATGCATGATTCAACCATTTATTGAGCATGTATGATGTCTCAGGCACAGTTTTAGGCATTGGAGATCAATCAGAAAACCAAAAGAGACAGCCCCTGCCATCATGAAATGGATAGTCTACCAGGGGACCCTAACAAGTGCCTCAATTACATGGTTCCATGCATAGCCCATGTTTTAATTACTATGGCTGGGTAGCAAAATCACTGAAAAACTTAGTGCCTTAAAATCACGGTTGGTTCTCTCTCATGGTTTCTGTGACTCAAGAATTAGAGAGCAGGACGCTGGGCAGTCTCTCATGAAACTGCAGTTAGATGGCGACTGGGGCAGAGGTCATTCTGAATTCTCTACTCACATATCTGGCAGTTGATGCTGGAGGACTCACACAGATGGAAGCGCACACATGAGGGCTCCTTGATCATCTCTCTCACGGTGTTGAAATACAGGTGCATCTTGTAAATATGTGATGAGTGGAGTCAGCATGCACGACCACTAGGAAACAGCACGCTCTCTTTTCTGATGCTCACACTGATGTCCGTAGAACTCAAAGAAGCAGGAAGGGGATTGCTAGCTCACAGCAATGACCTCTAAATCGGATTGGAAACTTAAAAGGGGCAGCATCACCCCTCCCTTCTGCCCTGCTGCCCTTCTATTTGCTGAGAAGGGAAACACTTCTTTAAAGATAAGGATAATGGGATTTAGTGTCCACTCTAGATATGCTCAGTTGGTTTTATCAATCCATTCCCTAAGCAGTAGTTTATCACAACACCTGGATTGGGCAAACTATAAGTAACTGGTTTATCAGATAATGCCTTTTTGCATGAAAACATTTACTATTTCTGCTATAGAAATGAGGCGTCTGCATTCAAGCATTTTTATGACTTGAGCAGATGAGAAAACCATATATTTTAAAAGGCCTTGAAATCGACCAAACTGAGGTGTGTGTGTGTGTGTGTGTGGGGGGGTGGGGCGGCGCATCTAAATTCCAGACATTGTCTGTGAGCTCTGTGACCTTGGATAAATCACATGGCAGCCAAGTCACCTGATTTAGTGAAATGACCAAAAATAGGCTTTGGAAATAGAAAGGTCTGGTTCAGATCTTGGATTTCCACATTCCAATTGTGTGACCTTGGGCAAATTAGCCCTCTTTGAGTCTCACATTTGTTATGGGTAAGTGGAGAATGAGAACACCAAGCTGGTAGGATTGCCTTGTAGATGAACTGAAATATAACAGGAAAATGGTACAGCGTTTGGCACCAGGAGTGTGCTCAATTAATGTCCATACACGTCAATTCTTTTCCCCTTAGTTTTACCTTCTCTGTTTCCTTATCTTAAAAATGGACAGCTGACCTCAATGGTTTCTAAGTTTCCTTTAAGCCCCAAATAATTCTGATTAATTTCTGGGGCTAAGTACCAGGACACAGACAGGTCATGTTAACTTCAGAAACATTCAAACCTGTGAAGGATTTTGTTGTGAGTTTACTTGAGCTAATTTGTCGACAAAGGCTGGGAAGCAGAATCTCAACAGATTGAGATTATGCTCTGGAGAATGGCAGCTTTGCACCTTATTTTATACATTACAATCAAGAGAGAAGATGTAAGTGGGTTACATGAAATCCACTGGTGATAGAGAAAGCAAAGTGGGGAAACCTCTGGGATTTGAGGTTTTTACCTAGGTGGCTGCGGGATAGTTAATCGTCGTCCACAATTAACTCAACGACAATGAATGGATTTGTGGTCTCTACAGAGCGGTGCCTGTGCTTTGAAGGGTCCAGAAAAAGGAAAATTACTTTGACATTCCAACGATATATTATTGTAGATGCAAAAAGACAATAGACAGGTTCAGTAAAGTAAAGACTGACCTTTGTCAGAGAAGATATCGGCCTAGGACATGACTACCCACCATAAACTGCTCTTTAGTTAAAAAAGTTTTAATTTCAGACCATCCTTTAAGTTTCTGAGTTTGCAAGGCCACCAGGCAGGCTTTCCCTGAGATCGTCAGGTTTAGCATGTGGCCCCTTTTCATCCACAGTCATACAGACATGAAACCAAGACAGGTGGACACGCATTAGATGTGTGTGGGTACAAAGTTGAAAAATGGTGGCAAAATCAGAGGAGCCACTTATAGGTGAGTAGGATCAAAGATACACTAAAATAGCAACTATTCTTTCATGGGACATAATGAGTGCTTCGGCGGAGGAATGCCAGACCTAGAGAAATCAGGTGAAATGGTGAGTTCAGTGGATTTGCAATTATAGGTTGAACAAGGGCCTCGTACCTTGTGAGAGATGAAGCAGGTGGGAAAGGTCATTTTTCATCGATAAAATGCTGCAAATGGAGCTTTGCCAACATGAGAATAAAAACTCACAAACAGCTAGCTTCTTTTGTGCTCCTTATAAGACCCTGTTGTAAATATGTAAGATTTGTAACTCATTCTTGACAATCACCTTGTCATGCAAATACTGGTATTATATGGGGTATAGGAAACTAAGTGGCCCAAGATTACAGGTAAAGACAGGGTGGGGAATTCAGATTTTCTGAGTCCAGGAGCCCTACTCTTAATTACTGCTTGCGTATGGAGTGTGGGGCGACTGGGCATCTATTATAGTCACAGTGGGCGGAGGGTCAAGACAGGTCTACTTGGTTACCTGGTGGTTGTCAGGGGTCAGCCTGGGGAAGAGTATTATTGGCTACATAAAGACCAACTCTGATTGGGGCATTTGGGTTGTATCCACCTATCAATCAATGACTTCCACTCAAGCAAGACTATGAGGCCAATAGACTGAAAATTGATGACCCTGCCTGGACCCTGCCTACAGTCTATGGAGAAGAAAGCTTCTCCCTGGTCATGGTCATCCTAGCTAGGGGTCATCTCTAACAAAACCAAAGCTAGAGCCAAAACCGGTTTGGCTCGGTGGATAGAGTGTCGGCCTGCAGACTGAAAGGTCCCAGGTTCGATTCCGGTCAAGGGCATGTATGTTCCTTGATTGCAGGCATATCCCCAGTAGAAGATGTGCAGGAGGCGGCTGATCGATGTTTCTCTCTCATCGATGTTTCTAACTCTCTATCTCTCTCCCTTCCTCTCTGTAAAAAATCAATAAAATATATATATTTTTAAAAAAACAAAAAACAAAACAAAACAAAAAAACCAGAGCTAGAGATATGTTCCCCACGTGGTTCCAGTTCAAAGAGAAGGCTACCGCCGTGAGGCCATAACTAAAGTCAATATCCGGAACTTATCCTAAGGCCAATAAAACTCAAAATTCTCATCAATGATTGAAGAGCACAGAGAATGATCTTTTTATAAGCCTTGCATGCTTGCTGAGTAAGATATTACAAGAATGCAGAGGGGGGAAAAATACATAACATTTTAAAAAGCAAAACTAATTTGAGTCTTAAGAAGTGTTTTTGAGATCGTGTTCCATTATTTATGAACACCATGACCTTACTTGCCTCACAGGAGCGTTTCGTGAGTCAAATGATAATCTACACAGGTTGTATGTAGAACGAGGCAGACACGTCAGGGGTGAACTCAGCAGAGAGGGGCAAAATGGGGCACCCAAGCCTCTCCCAGCATCTAGCAGAGACAAATCGCTTCCATCTGTTTAACTTGAGACTTGATTTGGTAAAGTGATCCTGTTTCTTAGAACAGATGGACAACTGTGATGGATGTCACCGTGCATTGGAAATGCTAAAGCCTCTTAAATGTCAGTGTTCTGATTCAGTAAGTGTATCAGTTTCCCAGGGCTGCTGTAACAAATTGTCACACACTTGGTGGCTTCAAGCGATGGAAATGTGTTCTCTCTCAGCTCTGGAGGCCAGAAGTCTGAAACCAGGATGTGGGCGGCTCTGAGGGAGGATGTGGCCCAGGCCCCTCTCCTGGCTTCTGTGGTTGCTGGCAGTCCTGGACATTCTTGGGGCTGTAGATGCATCATTCCAATTTCCGTCTCCAACGTCACATGGCCACCTTCTTTCTGTATGTGTTCGTGTTGTCTCCTCTTCTCGGGACACAGGGCTGTATAATTTCACCTCAAGGTCCTCCTTCAGTTAGTACCCTAGTTCCAAACAACAAGCAAGGAAATGATATTTGTCGGGGGGGAAAATAAAAGTCACCTTCTGAGATTCGAGGTGGGCATATCAGTTGTGGGGGACACAGTTCTACCGACTGCAGAAGCCTGGGCCGGGCCTGAGACTCTGCTTTTGTAACCGGTTCTACTGGTGCCCTAGGCCCACAGACCACATTTTTCGAAGGAAATTTCTAAAAGACACACAGGATCGATTATTTGCAGCATTTCAGGTGGGTTATATGTCACAGAGCTACACACACACACACACACACACACACACACACACACACACACACCTACTGTAGGTTTCAATTTTGATTAGTCAACATTCTGGGACTTCTCAAGAGTGTAGCATGAATGCCTAAGAGCAGGAGTAGATGTAGCATGACCCAGATAGGAATTTTCCTGGCCCCCAATCATGACACTGGCTACAAATGGGTAGGTCCATGCCAAAATATGAGGGCTGCACAATCATTTTGTCGTTTTTATTCTTGGGGCTTACAGAAATCTCTCCATCTCCCAGAATACCTTACACTAATAATACACATGTTTCTATTTAAAGGGATGTTTATAGATAACTGAGTCTCCTGCCATTGAACCAAATGCACATCAGCAAGGGCACATTTTTATCTGGGAGAGAAAACAGGGTCAGTGGCTTGCTGTCTCTAGATTCGAGTTAGCTGCCCAGGTTCAAATCCCAGCTCTGCCACTTGATAGCTGTGTGCCTTCAGGAAAGTGTATTGCCTTCTCTAGTTCAGTTTTCTCATCTGAAGCATTGAAAAGTATTAGTACTTATTTCATAGAATTATTCTGAAGATTTAAGAGCTAACGTAAGAATAGTATTTGGAAGAGTAGCGAGGGCACAGTAAACACTCAAAAAACTTAGCCACTATTTTTATATTTACCATTATTATTATTTCCTTATAGCCCACTTATGAGTCTGACTTAATACCACCTTCTTATTTGGGTGTTTTTTTAATAGAAAGTTTGGTCCCAGGGACCATGATAACAAAATCCATTTCCCATTACCTTTAATATTTCATTTCATTTCATTTCATTTTTTTATCTGTTGATTTAATGTATCCCTCAGCTCATCCCCTGAAAGATATGAAACAGAAAAGAGCTCTCTAACCCTTAACACTGACTATTTAGGGCCTTCTCTTGATTGTTTTCTGACCTTATTCCTTTGCACGTGAGAAATGCTACACAGCTGCTTACCATGTCTCCAAGTTTTCGGGTTGAGATTGAGAATTAGGAGAAATATGACCACTGACCTCCCCGGCCCCCAAGCTGGTGTGGATGAAGATGCTGTGACAGAGCTTCCCTGGAAACCCGTTTTCAGAGGAGCATGTCCTAAGTGCAGATCAGGAAGAGATCACATGGCAATAAGAAAGATCCAGGAGACGACCCATGTCCTGGCTCAAACCTCCCCTCTCCTCCCCTTCCTGGTGAAAGCTGTTTTCAAGTTATAAAGTTTTCTGTTTATCCAGAATTCCTTCTTCAAGCTACAGTTCTTTGAGGGAATAAAGCAATGGTCCACCCACTAAATTTTAAATACTAATACACAGAAATATGACTTTCCATAATAATAACATATTTGATTTATGAAGCACAGATGGTGTATTAGGCACAATACTAGAATCTTATATGTAGTTTCACATTTAATCTTTATAACAACCCTGTGAAGGAGACATCACTGTCCTCATTTACAATGAGATAAATGAGTTTTAAAGAGAATACACGAATTTCCCCAGGCCACAGGATTAGCATATGGCACAGCCTACATTTTAACCTATGCTCTCTGACTCAAAAACTCTGCTGTTGTAATACACAATAAAATACATAATATTCAATATGTAATGTATAATATATAATTTCATCTATTATGGCTACCGTGTTTTTGAAGCCAGGGGAATTACAGTTAGTTTATGTACTACATATGATTCTGAATGTTTGTTTATTTTTTATTTTTTATTTTTAATCCTCACCCAAGGACATTTTCATTGATTTTGAGAGGAGAGAGGAAGAGAGAGAGAGAGCAACATGAATTGGTTGCCTCCCACAAATGCCCAGACCAGGCCAAGGATAGAACTCACAAGCTAAGTATGTGCCCTGACCAAGAATTGAACCCATGACCACAACTGAGCCACACCTGTCCAGGACTGTGAATGTCTTACATTTGCTATCATGCACATTTATTTTTCTAATTGTATTTTAAAGATAAGGTTTATCTGTAATAATAAAAGCATAACATGCTAATTAGGCCAGATGTCCTTCCAGATGAAGCTGGTGCTGCAAGGGAAACCCGGGTCCTGGGTGCCAGAGGGAAGCCTGTGCCAGCAGCTGGGGGAGAGGAAGGGGGGGAAGGAAGGCCTATTCTTGCACGAATGTAGTGCATCGGGCCTCTAGTATATACATAATATCATATTTTATCATGCTTTAAAGCAAATAGCACAAGGCCAACTTGACAGGGGATGATGATAAAAGATGAGCTTTTCATAAAATTCAAGGCAAATGAAACTAAATTCACCTACGGATTCTAAAAATAATCTGAACAGGCCATTGAGTTTCACGGTCTGCTCAGAGTCAGCCTCACAATGTGTGATGGATGCTTTTATATATTTGCTGCATATGAGGTATCAGTGGATAACTGGTAAGAAAATTACATGTCAGTTTCCAGAAAGAACAGATGTCGATAAGCAAACCAGGCTGTTGTGCAAATGGGAGCAATTAGAACTTATTAGACATGGCTTGGAAAGTTGCCTCCTCTTGCAGCTAGAAGTTGTTATTCACACCATTTTCTGAGTAGTTCAACAGGGTGTACAAGAGAAGAAATATGGTAGCAAGCATTTGTTGAGTTTTGTGATATTGAGGACGCTGTTCTGGGTGCTTTATATATAATAAAGTATTCACTTCTCACAAAAGATCCATTAAGTAAGTGCCATTCTAATCCCAATTTTTATATGAGAAAACTGAAGTGTAGGCTTTTGAAAATTTAATGGAAGCACCAAGGACATCCAAGTGCAAAGAATATCCAAGTAATTGTTGATAGCAGGTACAAAGTTGGAGAACTAATGCTATCTGACTTCTTATAAAGCTACTATATTGACACATTGTGATATAGTCACAATGACAGACTTCTACATTAAAGGTCTAGAGAATCCAGAAGTAGACTTGAACTTACATGATAAAATGACTTTAGACAAAGACACCAAAACAATTCATTGAGGGGGAAAATAAACCTGAATCTCTTCCTTACACTATACAAAACAAATCAATCTGAGGTGGGTCAGAGACCTAAGTATAAAAGTAAACAGTACAAAGGTTTAGAAGAAAATATAGGTGAATAAATAAACACACAACCTGGGAGTGGTTAAAAATTTCTTAAGTAGAACTCACACAAAGAAGGAAAAAAAGGTAAATTAGACTTAATCAAAATTAAATATTTTTGCTCATCAAAAGTCACCATTAAGAAAATTAAGCAAGAAGTCATAGATTGTGAAAACATACTTACCAAACACATACATGATACATGACTTGCATCAGAAAATATAAGGACCACCTGCAAGTCAATAATAAAAAGACAAACAATTTAATTAAAAATGGACAGAGCCTTGAACACCCTCTCACAAACAAAGATATAGTATAAATTTTGAATAAGCACAGAAACGTGTTCAACATCGTTAGTCATCAGGGAAATGCACAACCATAGCCACGCTGACACATCCCTACACCCTCGCCTGAACAGCTAAAACTAAAAACGACTGGTAACAGCAAACGTTGGCAAGAAGTGGAGCAACTAGAACTCCCATGCATTGCTGGCGGGTGTGCAAAATGTTGCAACTACAAAGAAACAACAACAAACAAAAAAACCCCAAATGTTACAACTATGTTGGAAAGAATTGGAAGCCTCTATCTAATAACTCAGCAATTCCATCCTTAGGCATATGCCAAAGAGAAATGAAATCATATATTCACATAAAAAGCTTGTACCAGAATGCTGATCACAGCTTCCTTATAATACCTAAATATTGGACACAACCAAATTATCCATTAACAGAAAAATGCCATTCACAGAAACAATTTGTAGCAAATTTATCTAATGAATTAACAAGTCGACAATAAACAGGATTGAACATGTAACATCAATAAATACTTCAATGTTATGCAGAGTGAAAGAAGCCAGACACAAAAGAGAACATACTATATGATTTCAATTTTATAAAGTTGTTTTTTGTTTTGGTTAATTCTCACCCGGGGATATTTTCCCCATTGATTTTTTTTTTTTTTTTTTTAGAGAGAGAGAGAGAGTGGAAGGGAGAGAAGGAGGGGAAAGAGAGAAAGAGAGAAACCCATGTGAGAAAGATACATTGATTGGATGCCTCCAGCGTGTGCCCTGACCAGGGCTGGGGATCAAACCTGCAACCCAGGGACATATCCTTGACCTGGAACTGAACTCTCGACCTTTCATACATGGGCTGACACTCTAACCATTAAGCAATCCTGCCAGGGTGTCAATTATAAAAGTTTTAAAATAGACAAATCTTGTTGATGATGAAAAACATGGGAAAAAAAGATTGATTCTTGTGGGAAATTGACTGGAAACAGACTTAAGGGAACTTTCTGGCAAGATAGGAATGCTATCTATATTGATAAAATAGACATATGCATTTTCCAAATCTCATTAATTGTATGTTTAAGATTTGTGCATTTCATTTTATGTAAACTTTACCTAAAAAAGGAATTAAAAACAAAATTTGAGCTCCAGCTAATTGGTTTGCTTTTCACAGTGACATGAGTTAGCAATTCTAAAACTACTTTTTGTGTATCCTGGGCTTGAGCAAAAGAGTAAATATTTTGAAGATAGTGAGATCCAGGTTTCTCACTGTTGGAAAAGGCAGTTGCAAATGTGGAAAGGAGGAAAACTAGCATGTTTCTTGTACTGTAGGATTAGAAGTATCAATAAAACTCATGCTTTTAAACATAGGGGGCAGTGTGTGCATGTGTATGTGTGCATGTGTGTGTGTGTGTGTGTATGTGTAGACATATGCATGTTCTAGCTCTATTGTTGAGAAGGTCTAGAAGCAATGATACAGTAATAGCAGTGAGCACATCTAGACCTAGATCTTCATTTCCAAATATTCTTCTCATCTAAAAGGAACCCAGATTCCTTGGTGAAAAGGCCAAATCCAGGGCTGGGGGAGGAGAGTGTAAATTGGACCTAGAATTCCTTTCTGTGCCAGAAAGTAAGGAAGTGCTCAAGAATGATGTGGATGACACGGGATCGATGTGAAGAAGTTCCTACTGGATCAGTCTGTACAGTGTAAATATGAAAATAGATAATGATAATCTCTATATATAAAAGCCTAAGTGACCAAACAGCCGGTCAACCGGTCGCTATGATGTGCACTGACCACCAAGGGACAGATGCTCAATGCACAAGATGGGTCCCCCTCCTGCTGGATTGGGCTTGCAGGGATCGGGACAAAACCAGCTATCTGACATCCCCCAAGGGGTCCTGGATTGTGAGAGGGCACAGGCCAGGCTGAGGGACCCCACCAGTGCATGAATCTGTGCACCTGGCCTCTAGTAGACTATAATTCATTGAATAAAATAAGAACACGTGAGTTAATAAATGAATAAATAAGTAAACGGGAAAGGAAGAAAGTGCTATCTGATGGTAGAATGTCAACTAATAAATACAGAGAGATTGATGGGTGGGGAAATCAGCAATTAAAGTGAAGCCATTGCTTGGAAAGTTTGCTAAAGGGATAGGATATGTACAGTTTCAAGGGGAAAGTAGTGACTAGATACTGGAGAAACCTGCAAGACACGTTATCTTAATGTTCTTGAGGGACATTCTACACAGTAACCAATCAGAATTCTTCAAAACTATCAAGGTCACGAAAGACAAAGAAAGGCCGAGGAACATTTCAGAAGAAAGAAGACTAAAGAGCTGTGACAACTACATGCAATGTGTAACCCTGGATTGGATGGTGTAGTAGACCGGGGGGAGAAAGGAAAGGCATTGTTGGGAAAATTGACAGCATTTGAATACAGACTGGATTTTATGATAGTTTTATATCACTATTACATTGATACTGTGCTGTTTGAAAGAGAATATTGTCGATCCTAAGAAATACACACTAAAATTAATAATAAAGGGGTGTGATCTTCAACGTCTCCAATGTTGCAGAAAAATACATATGTAGAATATGAGTAAAATGGGGCAAATATTAAGAATATGGCTGCCCTGCCTGTATGGATCAGTGGTTGAGCATTGACCCATAAACCAGGAGGGCATGGTTTGATTCCCGGTCAGGATACATGCCCAGGTTTCGAGCTAAATACCCAGTAGGGGAGTGCAGGAGACAGCTAATCAATGATTCCCTTTCATCATTGATGTTTTTATTTCTCCCCTCTCTCCCTCTCCCCGCCTCTCTCTGAAATAAAAAAAAAAGAAAGAAAAAGGAAATCCAGAGTGGAAATCAGACTTAATCCATTAAAAAAAAATAATATGGTTAAAGGGTATTGGGATTTTCTTGTACTGATCTTGCTGCTTTTCTGTAAGTTTGAAAATATATCAAAATCATAGAGAGAGAGAGAAACCCAGATACGCTTCCTGAAGAGCAGGCCTCAGGCCAGGCTGTTCAACTCTGTAAGGTCTTGGCTAAACAGGCCCAGACCGTTCCTGGGATTGGCAGGCACTTTCAGGCAAAAAATGATTACAAGTCTGGAAACCAGGGAGCTGGTTGAGGTCATATAATTGGAAGTTAAAAAAAAAACAAACTTGTTGAGCTACAGGCAATTTAATCCCCTTGCATATATTATTCTGAAAGTTACTTTATAATTACAAGCATAACTAATAGAGAGTTACACACTTTGTTACTAAAGATTTTGTGGAGTCAGGGGAAAAAAAACATCAGAAAGGGGAGCTGGCATTTCTCTGCTCGTGTGTGTGCCAGGCACTGGGCACACAGCGCTTCCCAGGATCGTACCAGCAACCCTCCTGGTGGCTGTTATCCTCTGCATCTTACAGAAGAGTCTTGTTCCGAAAACTGGCCCTGTACCTTGAGAGCAAGGGAAAAAATCTAAGAAAAAGCCAGGCCACTGCAGATAGGCAGGTGACAGTGTTAACAAACAAGGGAACTTACATAGGAGGCTTGTCTTGGATAGTCACAAGACAAGGAGATCTCTGTAACCACAGAAAAATCCTAAAGTTTCTATGGAGGCCTTAATGAGGTTCCACCACCTTTACCGACCAGATGGTCTCAACAACACCTTGCTCTCTCGAGGATGCATCCTTGACACAGCTCCAGAGACAGGTGAGAGGGGAAGAGACTCACGCCGCCTGGGTCCAGTCAAGCA
This sequence comes from Myotis davidii, assembly GCF_000327345.1. Lineage (NCBI taxonomy): Eukaryota > Metazoa > Chordata > Mammalia > Chiroptera > Vespertilionidae > Myotis > Myotis davidii. Next base: position 3,353,364 of record NW_006300047.1, on the reverse strand, counting down.
TCAACCACTGGTCACGTACTCTAGATGGAAATAAAAGCAATGGGATGAGGGCCTAGAGATAGAGATGGTGATCCGGAGGAGGGCAGGAAGAGATGGGAAGGAGATAATATAGACTTCAGAGACTAGACCTGCTTTGTCCTTTGCACAGATCCTCTCCGCATTTCTCTTGTTAATCATGTTATCCTAGGAAGCATGGAAGATAGAGTGCCAACGATGAATGAATGGATAAAGAAGATACGGTATATAAATATGAATATAGATGAAATATACATATACCTATAAATATTTTTTGGCCTTGAGAAAAAAGGAAATCCTGCCCTTTGCAACCACCTGGGCGGACCTTGAAGGCATTACGCCAGGGGTCCTCAAATTATGACCCGCGGGCCATATGCGGCCCGCTGAAAACATTTATCCGGCCCGCCAGGTGTTTTTGCCGCCTCTGCCTGTCCTGCTTAGCAGCCGACTTGTTCCAGGCCTGCAGTGCGCATGTGTGGAATGTCTGAGGGACAGTGAACTGGCACCCTGTTTAAAAAGTTTGAGAACCTCTGCATTACGCTAAGTGAGATAGTCAGACAGAGGAAGACAAATATTGTCTCATCTCACTTATATGTGGAATGAAGAAAGCCAAACTCATAGAAGCAGAGTAGAGTGGTGGTTACCAGGGGCTGGAGGTGGGGGTTCGCTTGTATAACGTTGTAATATTCCCGGAAGTTTCAACCATATTTATTAAGTTTTCTGGATAAGAAACCTTTTCAACCTCTTTAGTGGAGAGAATAAGAAAAAAACACATAAACCTCAGCCCGCCTCATCTTTACAGCTCCCGCTAAGGAATGAGCAGCCCAACTTTAACTTAAAATCCTTCCTCCCCATTGATGCTGGGCGCCTCCGGGGCCCACAGAAATGCATTGCTTGCCCGCTGGGCATGGAGCTCTGACAGGTTTCGCTGTGCGGAGGAGCAAAAAACAAACAAAAAAGAGAACAAATACACATAAATACACAGCGTATCAGTTATGACACCAAATATAAACAGATCTAGTTCTCGATCATAAGGCAAAAACTCCTTGTAAAAATTGTCTTAAAAATCCAAGTCATGTGGCCTGTGTCTTCAAGGACAAATAGAGGTTACAAATAAAAGAAAAATCAGCAAGTAAGTCTCAGGAAAGAAACTTTAATCGTAAACGAAAAAAATCCAAAAGATAAAGGCACATTCCAGTCAAAGGCAAAGCAGTAAAAGGCGGTGAGAAGAACCGGGCCTTGCACTGAGATCTGAGTTTATGTCTGAACCTCGACTGATCATTAAGTACCTCAGTGAACAAGATGGGATTAACTAATACCTACATTTCTGGGTGACTGTGATCATTAAAATGAATGCTAAAGCTTATGTATAAAACTTACCAAGCACTCTGGCTCAAGGCAGCTAGCCCACTAGAGGGTAATGTTGGTTAGTGATCACGACCTTAAAGTAGATTTCTGCTCTAAAAAAGAAATACAGTAGATCACTGACAGTTTCAATGTCTAAGTCCTGAAATACGTATGAATTGTTAAATTCAGACACAGCAGCAACTAAATGACTGGTTCTTGTTCGCTGTGGGCTCCCTGGTTGCTCATAAATAGAACAAACCTCATATTGACAAGACCTCACATGCTATTGAGCTATTGAAATCGACTGTCTAGACCAGGAGCTGAAAGTCAAATCCATAGAGAGATCAAGCTGGAAATGAAAATGAATGAAGCCATCTGGGTTAGATAGATGATTTTGATACAAACGATGATTATATATGAAACACGCAGGATATATTTCAATTCTGTCATCCTACGTTTTCTTGAGAGATGTGGCCCTGTCTGTCGTGTTTTCCTGCATTTGACGGAGATGGTATAATAAATGTTTCATCTTTTCCTTAATTGCCCTGAAAGGAAAATAGCCCAAATGCAATGATAAATGTTGAGGAGCACTTGGATTTGGACTAAGAGAAGCAATAGGGAGTGGCGAGGAGGGTGGCGCACCAAGGAGTGTAGCCATTGTCAGCGCCAACAGATGGCTGCCAAGTGGGCCTAGTAATGCTAGAATTCCCAATCTTTCCAAAGACACAGGAAATCTGGACTTTAATGGGGGGTATTCCAATATGATAACTCCATTTTTTTTTAACAGGATGTAAGTGGACATTTGGCGAGCCAAACAAAACACATTTTGGATGTCTGACCAGAAAAGGCCCCTGATCAAAATCGCCTGGCTGCAGATTCAGCTGATACAAAGCACACACTCATTAATTTATTCCACACACATCCACGCCTACTGCGTTCAAAGCGTTTGTGCTCGACACTGGCGGAAACCTCAGCTTCGGGGGAGGTGGAATGGAATCTTTGCAATCATGGCTTTTGAAATCAGACATCCTTATTATTATTACTATTTTATTTAAATTCTTTATTGTTGAAAGTATTACACATGTCTCCTTTCCCCCCCATTGACCTCTCCCCGGCCCTTCCCACCCCCCAGCACATGCCCTCACCCCCGTACTGTCTATGTTCATGGGTTACTTATATGCATGCATATAAGTCCTTTGGTTGATCTCTTAACCTCCCCGCTCTCCCGCTTTCCCTCTGAGGTTGGACGGTCTGTTCAATGCTTTTCTGTCTCTGGATCTATTTCTGATCATCATTTTTTGGTGTTCATTATATTCCACAAATGAGTGAGATCATGTGATATTTATCTTTCTCCGACTGGCTTACAGACATCCTTATTTTGAATTCGGCTTTGCCGCTGCTCTAGCTGGGTGCCATCAGACAATATTCTTAACTCTCAGATCATCCATAAAATGGGGGTTATGCCTCACTCCCTGGGCTGTTAGGAGAATTAAATGAGATAATGCATTGATCGTGAGTATTAGTTTGTTAATTATTCATAGCCTGGCACCAATAAAAGGCTAACTCTTATGGTAACGAACAGCCCAGCGATGTGGTCCTGGCATTTTGTCCTGCGTGTTTCTAATTTCCCTCCCTGGCCAGCATCCTGCCAGCGTCTTTCTTGATAACATCCCTTCATGCAGCTACCATCCAAATTAACACAGCTGATGGAGACACAGATGCCTCCTCTCTGGGCATTTCAGCCGTCATGTTGAATTATGTGGCTTGAGCCTCATTGTGCCTCCGTGCTTTGCAACACAGTGGTTTACTTTGGATACCATGAATCACCATCCTGTTAGACTCGATTTATGTCCAGCTGCAGAGCTGTATTTTCTTATGTCATGTCTTATTATATGCATCCTTCCAGACTGACCGACGAGGTGGCTGCAAAAGTCCCCTAAATTCAGAGTCCTAGACGGTGCTGCTATATCAAAGGCCTTCTCTTTCTAGTCCCACACATCCATTCTCAGCCTCTCTGGAAGGCTCTACCCTGTTCCAACCAGAACGTTCCCTTCCTAATGGCCCCTGACTTCTGCTACTTGCCTTTTCTGCTTCATGACGTGTCCAAATGCTTGTACAACCTGCTTATTTGTCTTTGATACAGAAGTGATGCTGACTATACTCTCGATGGTAGTATATATGGATCATTATGTCTTCCTAAATCCCCTCTCTTCCCTTGTGTGTTTTTTTCCTCTACTCTTATTCAATTCTGAGGACATCCAAAACTCTGCTCATTTTTATGGCATTTCTCAGGATTGGGAATATGCATCCTTTATGTACAGTATGATATAAAGAAAAGTCTAAAATCTCTGGGATCAGACGGTCACGCATTTGTGTGCTGCCTACCTGGCATCTGTTTGGCTTTTGGCTAGTTCCCGTTCCCCTCATGCTCCAATTCATCATCTGTTAAATGAGGTTGTTAATGGTAACTGATTCACACAGTTGTGAAGATTGAGTAGACATTTCTGGCACATAATTAGCATCCAACAAATGTTTGCTCCTTCATTCTATCAGAAAAAAAGCTTATTAATAACATGTCACGGGATTTTTAACACCTGCAGGTAAGGACTGTGCCTTAATCATTTCTGAATCTGCAGGGGCATCACAGTGCCGAACGTGTGAAGAAAGAGAGGAACATTGGAGAGGAGGCGTGCCTAGAAGACATGAGCCCAGGATGCAAGTTCCTTGTTACCTGAGGTGAATAGAGATCTCAGACCCTCTCACCAGCAGCCATGAACTTCCCTCCATATCTGGTCAGAGTGCTTGTAGCACTCCAATAATCTGCATTTCTAACACATCCCCAGATGCTGCTGCTGGTGGAGGGACCACACTCTGAGAACCCTTGACTTTCTTACTACACTCCTCTTTACCCCAGTGTTTCTCAACCAGGAGTTGATTTTGTCTCTTCCGGAAGATGTTTGGCAATATCTGGAGACATTTTTGATTGTTACAACTGGATTGGGGGTGGCTGCTACTGGCATCTAGTGGATAGAGGCCAGGGATGCTGCTAAACATCCTACAGTGCAGAGGATAGCCCCACGACAGACAATTATGTGTCCATCACGTCCAGGTTGACAAGTCCTGCTTTTCCTGCCTCATGCCAGTAAGTCAGAATGACAATGTCCATCTGTCCATCTGGAAGTCAGCAGGCCTTCTACTGCTGTCTCTCTCCCTTACTGCTTCACAGAAACGGCCTAATGACTTCAGTCTACCCCAGGGCTTTGTCATTCTACAGCCAGAGCTGTCTGATCACATTGCTTCCCAGCCAAGAGCCCTTTGTGGCTCCTCGCTGCCCTTTTGACCAAGACGGAGACCTTCCTGCACTCACGGAGCCATTTGTTTTGCCAGCTTCCTCTCCTGCACGTGTCTCACTGACTCTGCCCTCCAGCCTCTCAGATCTGCTCTCCGATTCCCAACAGCGTGAAGCCTCTCTCACCCTGGACCTTAGCTCATTTGTTCCATTGGTCCAGAATGTCCTTCCTCATCTAGTTTCCTGGAGCTACCATAACAAAGCAACAAAGGCTGCTGGCTTAAACAGCAGAAATTTATTTTCTCACAGTTCTGGAGGCTAGAAGTCCAAGATCGAGGTGTTGGCAGGGTCGGTTCCTTCTGAGGCCTCCCTCGTTGGCTATCTAGCCATCTTCTCCCTGTGTCCTCACTGTGGTCCCCACTGGTCTTCCGCTGTGTGTGTCAGGATTCCAATCTCTTCTCATAAGAACACCAGTCATATTAGGGTAGGGCCCGCCCCAATGATCTCCTTTAAACTTCATTGCCTCTTAAAGATCCTGTCTCCTAATACAGTCTTATCTAAGGTATAGGAGATTCGGACATCTACATGTGAATTTTGGGGGACACAATTCATCCCATAGCAGTGGGCAACCAAAATATTCTCTGAGCCTTAACTTCCCATCTCTCAAATAGTGAAGATGATACATGGAATGCCTCAGCACAAGATAGGAGTTTGATAAATAAAAATGTCCTTTCCAGTAGCAACTCAATGGCTTGCCAAAACATCTAGCTTCTTCTCTAGGGGAGAGTGCTGAGGGGCAGAAGAGAAGGACAGATGAAAGCCTCCTGCAAAATTTACAGTCTGGAATCGTGTTCTTCAAAGTGTGGTCCCTGCACCATCAGCATCACCTGGAGGCTTGTTGAAAATGCAGAATCTCAGGCCCCACCCCAGACCTACTAAGCAAGAAGCTTCATTTTAACAAGGCCTTTAGGTGATATGCAAGCATACTGAAATGGAGAAACACTGGTCTAGACTACATACAAAGTCATTCAATTGCCCCTGCTGCCACCTGCCTCTCCAGCCCTGACACCGTCTCCAGAACCAAAATCTGCCACGCTCTCTTTACCACGCTGATCAAGTCTTCATGCCCCTTCCGGGGTCATTTTCTCCAGCAGATAAGAAGAGAAAACATTTTCTCAGGAAGACAAGCCTCGGCCTCGACAGTTAATCACTATGGTCTGTAACCTGTCAGTCAGGAGCCGGGTGAAGCTCACCTACCTGATCTTCATGTGGTTCAGGCTTCCTGCCTGCTCTTGGAAAGATCACCAAGTCCAGCTCTAAACTCATGCAGCAAAGAAGCAAATCCATCAGGACAGGCCAATAGCAAGCATCAGGCAGACGGTGTGGGTGGGGAATCAGGGGCCAGAATGTCTGATTGCTCTTAGACCTATCAGGAGAAGCACTCCGTTAATTCTGACCTTCAACACCTTCCCCCAAAGCTTTGCACATAAGAGCGACTCACACTATCGGTTCTTGGAGCTCTCTTCCATGCTGCTAGCTTAAGCCCCACGAATCTTAAGCCAGCTCCACACAAATCAAGCACATCTCACTATGGGCCAATACTTTCAGCTGTGGTCATGTGTCTGGCCCAGGGAGAGCTTTTACCCCCAATTAAAAACAAAAAAGGGCTGCCTCATTGTTCAGCATGGCTTCAGTCCCACTGTCTGGCTGTTCTGCTCTCTCCAACATAGCTAATCCCACAAAGCCCATCAGCATCTCAGCCTGCTGCCTTCTGCTTCCCAGACTCTGCCTTCTGCAATTGGACCTTGTCGTAGCTACCGAAGCCACAGATGGAACAGTTTAAGAGACAGTGGCACCATTCTGTGTCCCTGTCCATGGGCTTCTCATCGGTTATCCATCTGGATGAATGGCTGCACAATTTCCTAGAGACCTAGACTCTTTGGTCTGTTGCTCAGACACCTGGAGTCCCAAGCCCGTGTCCTTTGCAGTTCCTAATTTCTGGCAACTTATAACACACTCGCTGTTAAATATCCATCACCAAATGTCATCCAGGCCTTTGCCTGGTATCTGCTTCCTAATGTTGCATTCTGTGCACCCCTTCAGGTGCAAAAATAGCCCCCTGACAAGGGAAGCAGCCCTGTGAGTAGCTGGTTCCCGCGCCATGCTACTATTGGTGAGTGACGCTCTAAGGATTTAGATGAGCTACTTGAACTCACTTCTCTTCAGTTCTTAAAAGTCGAGTGATTTTGTTTGGATTTGATTCCTCAGCCCCTCTGAAATATCTGAAATATTTTAAAATATAATCTATGGGCCATTGAGTAATGGCAACGATGACTTGCTGAGACCAGCCATGGTAGCAGCATGGTGTGTCCTGAGTTAAATAATTTCAGCATCACTCTCATTTTTTAAAAACTAAACTTTTTTATTTTAAGATTACATAAATACACATGAAGTTGTAAGAATTAATACAAAGAGATCCATTATACCCTTTATCCAGTTCCCCCAAATGTAACATCTTGCAAAATTTTGTACAATGTCACAACCAGATTATTGATATTCCTGCAAACAACATACAGAACAATACTGTCACCACAAAGGTCCTTCATTTTGCCTTTTTTGTATTCACACAACTTCCCTTCATAAGCCTCATCTGCTGTAATCTCTATTTCTACAATGTTATCATATCGAGAATGTCTTATAAATGGAATAATACAATATATAACTTTTTATACTGCTTTTTTCACTCATAATAGTTCTCTAGAGATTCATCCTGGTTGTTTGTATATATCATTTGCTCCTTTTTATTGTTAGGCAGTATTTCATGGTATAGATGCACCAGTTTGTTTAACTATCCACCCACTGACAGGCATATGGGCTTTTGGCCATTGTGACTAAAGCTTCTGGAGACATCTGTGTACAAATTTTGTGATAACGTAAGTCTTCATTTCTCTGGGGTAAATGCCCAGTGCAATTGTTGGGTTATATGGTAGTTGCATGTTTAATTTTTAAAGAAACTGGAAAACAGTTTTCCAAAGTGTCTGTACCATTTTGCATTCTTGCCAGAAATGTCTGAGGGATCCAGTTTCTCCACATCATCACCAGCATTTGGTGTTGTGGTTATTTTTTATTTTAGCCAGTCAGATAGATGTATAATAAT
>NW_006300047.1:3332578-3345489 GCF_000327345.1 Myotis davidii | reverse complement strand
GCTAATGCTGTTGAACATATTTTCATGTGCTTATTTCTACCTGTATATCTTCTTCAGTAAAACATTTCTTTATATTTTTTGCCTATTTTTTCTAATTGGGTTATTATTGCTATTTTTACTATTGAACTTGGAAGTTCTTTAAAATATGTTTTTATTGATTTTAGAAAGAAAGAGGAAGGGAGATGAGACAGACAGAGAGATAGAAACATGGATAAGAGATGAACATGGACTGGCTGCCTCCTGCCTGCTCCCTACTGGGGATTGAACCTGAAACCCAGGCATGTGCCCTGCCTGGGAATCAACCAGTAAACTCTTGCTTCATGGGTCAATGCTCAACCACAGAGCCACACCAGCTGGGTTAGCTTGGAAATTGTTTACATATTCTAGATACCAGTCCTTTGTTACATATGTGGTTTGCAAATATTTTCTTCCCAGTAATACCTTGCCTTATCATGTACTTAACATGGTCTTTCACAGAACAAGAACTCTTAATTTGTTGAAGTCCAGTGTATCAACCTTTTCTTTATGGATTGTGTTTTTGGTATCAAACCTAAGAACTCTGCCTAACCTGAGATCCCAAAGATGGTCTCCTGTGTTTACGGTTTTCACATTTAAGTTTGTAGTTTCATTTTGAGGGTTTTTTGTTTTTGGTGTTGTTGTTTGTTTGTTTTGTTTTGTTTTTTTGTAAAAAGTATGAGACTTAGGTTGACGGTTTTTTGTGGGTTTTTTTGTTTGTTTTTTTGCCCCTCTGATGTGTAATTTCAGCAGCATCTTTTGTTGAAAAATCATCTTTCTTTTATCAAATTACTTTTGCATTTCCATCAAAATCAAGGTAGTTGTATCTGTGTGAGTCTGTTTCTGCGATCTCTGTTTTATTCCACTGATCTACCCCTCCATCAACACCACCAATTCTTAATTACTGTAGCTACATAATAAGTCTTGAAATCAAGGAGACTGATTCCTCCCACTTTTCCCCTCTTTTTCAAATTTGTTTTAGCGATTCTAGCTTGTTTTTCCATATAACATTTAGAATAATCTTGCTCCTTATAACCTTTGCTGAACTCATTCATTTATTAGTGCGAGGAGGTTTCTTTTTCTTTTAGTAAATCACTTGAGGTTTTCCACATAGACAATTATGTCATCTGCAAATAGGAAGGATTTATTTCCTTTTCTGGCCTTATTGCATTTGCTAGAACAAAAGGAGCAAGAATAGATATTCTTACCTTGTTCCCAAACTTAGAGGGAAATATTCTGTCAAATTATGAAAGTTTCTTTTAATTCTTATTCTTCTAAGTTTTTAAATTAAAAAAGGGCATTAAAGTTGCCAAATGCCTTTTCTTTGGCAATTGATATAACCATGTGATTTTATTCTTTAGTCTGTTAATATGGCAGGTTACATTGATTGATTTTCAAATACTACATCCTTGGGATAAACCCCACTTGGTCAGGTGTATAATTCTCTTTACATATTGCCAAATTCTGTTGGCTAATATTTTGCTAAGGACTTTTGTGTCTGTATTCATGAGGAATATTGGTCTACACTTTTCTTGTTTTGTACTATTTTTGTCTGGTTTTGGGATCAGGGAATCAGGGTAATACTAGCTTAAAATAAATTGGTAGTTTCCCCGCCTTTTCTATTTTCTGGAAGAGGCTATGTAGATTTGGTGTTGTTTCCTCTTTAAATGTTTATTAGAATTCTACAGGGAAACTACCTGGGCCCAGAGGTTTCTTTTTTAGGAGTTTGTATTACAAATTCAATTTCCTTAATAGCTATAGAGCTATTCACATTATCTCCTTCATATTGAGTGAGTTGCCGTAGTTCGTGATTTTCAAAGAGGCCCATTTCATCTATTGTCAAGTTTATGTGCATAGAGTTGTTTATAGCATTCCCTTATCATTTTAATGTCTGCAGAGTCTGTAAGGAGAACCTTGTTTTATTCCTGATATTGCTAATTTGTGCCTTCTCTCTTTTTTCCTTTGTTAGTCTTACTTGAGGTGTATCAAGTTATCTTTGTAAAGAACTGGTTCTTTGTTTCATTATTGTCTCTATTATTTCTCAGTTTTTAATTTCATTGGGTTTTTTTTTTTGCTGTTACATTTATTATTTCCTTCATTTTACTTGCTTTGGGTTTATTTTTGTCTAGCTTCTTGAGGTAGAAGCTTAGATTGTGGACCTTAAACTTTTACTGTTTCCTAATACATGCATCTAGTGCTATAAATTTCTTTTTCAGCACTGCTTTTGCTGTGGACTACAAATTTTCATAAGTTGTACTGTCCTTTCATCCCGTTCAATGCATTTTTAAAATTTTCCTTGACACGTTCTCTTTGACTCATGGATTATTTAGCAATGTGTTGCTTCATTTCCAATTCTTGGGAGATTTTCTTGTTACCTTTCTGTTATTGATACCTAAGCGGATCCCATTATGGTTGGAGAACACACTCTGCATGATTTCAGTTATTTGAGGGTTGCTGAGTGACCCTGGACATGGTCTTTTTGGAATGTGTTCCATGGGCACTTGGAAAGAATATGTATCCTGCTGTTGTCAGAGGGAATGTTCTAAAAATGGAATGATCTTGTTGGTTGATAGTGTTGTTGTGTCTTTCTATATCCTTGCTAATTTTCTAACTGCTCTATCAATAGGAGAGAGAGGTTGAAATCTCAATTATAATTGAGAAATTATATGGGCGCCCTGGCATATTTTTTTTTTACCATTTAAATTTTTATTAATAAAACAGAAAACAGAAGTCAGATAACTGCTTTGTTACTCTTTGATCTGACCATATGCCAGATAAGTGATTCTTTATGAGGAGGTAGGACAGAACTGTCAATATACCAGTTCCATTAAAAATGGCATACTGGAATATCTAATAAAGTTAAGTAAATGAAATTATAAAGAGAACAAATTATATTAAAAGTAACAAGACTCGTTCCCTCAAATATCAGGGATCTCCTTTAACAGTCTTCAATGCAGCTCATTTGCAATTAAGATCAATCATATTGCAAATAGTGTTTTTTATTGTGCTTTTTGTGTAGCTTTTTCAGTGTTGCTGTAGTTATTCCATTATGCATACAAAACTTATCACCGTTTTACCAGTTCCAGCAAAATATAGACATTTTGCCAACCTTTATGTCGCTTTATCATCTCCATTTATAATATAATGATAGTCTGGTTGGGGCTTTTTTAGTCTTTTCCTATTTGCATTTCTAGGTAACCAGTTTCTTCATCTCCATATCTGGGAATATGAGACAAAAAGAAAACCCAGAGAGCTCATTACAGTCCCAGTCCTCAGACTCTAAGGTAGCATATATCAGCACATCATTCCTTTTTGTGCTTAAATAATATTCCATTACATAGATACAGAACGTCTTGTTGATAATTTTGTTAGTTAAAATATGTGTAGTTTATCTCTCCTTTTCAGATTATTATGAATAATACTGCTATGAATATTCATGTACAAGTTTTGGTATGGACATACATTTTAATTTTTCTTTGGTAGATACTTAGCAGTGTAATTGCTGGGTCATATGGTGACTCTATATTTAACATTTTGAGGAACTGCCAAGCTGTTTTCAAAGCAGCTGCAACATTTTATAATACCATCAGGAATGTCTGAGGGTTACATCATATTTTTTAACATCTCTGAAATTGTCATGTATCTTTTAATTGATAGCACTTTAAAATTAAATTGGCAATGTCTTTTTGCTTTCTTTGTGGCAAATAAAATGATGCATTTTTCAATCCCGATTAGCTTAGAGTTGACGATATATGGAAACTGTTCAGCACCACATAAATACTATCAGTCTTAATAATAATGTAAAAGCACTGGTGATAAAAATTTGGAAGTAGAAGAGGGATCAGAGTTGAGGGGTGAATTTTAGATTTTATCTCTAGTTGAAAGAACAAGGAAAGGAGATACATAAGGAATATTTGCACTAGAAGAACTTATAAATGTGTTATATTTATGAGAAGGAGAAAGGTGAAGTACTTTAAATGAAGAAAATGCTCAACTATCATAGCAAGAAATCAATAGATAATTCATGAAACCCATTGGTCCATAAATAGCAGAATAATCACAATATTTAGAAATATAGACTTAACTATCATGAAAAACAATGAATGATGAGATGGGTGGTACCTTTGTCATTATGTGTTCTGGGAGAGGGAAGGATGTAGAGTTGGTGATGGACAGGGGGCTGTTCCTCTATAAAATGAATTTAAAGATATGTCTTATTAAACTAAACTCTCTTGTGGTGAACATGTTGAGAATGCTAAGAAATATAAGCTATGGACCCTGAATAAGATGACAAAAGGGAGGGGAAGTGATAGCAGGCAATGGATCAATCAAAATTGTCTACTTTGCAGTTGCTATTTATCCAACATGGTTCCATGATACCATTACTTATGCTTTTCTCCAACACCCAAGAGCAGCATAAACTCAAGAAGAGAAAGGAGAGGAAAAGTGTATTTTCCATTTTACCACATATTAGTGGCTCAGAGCTTCATGATGAAAGGAGGTTAACACTGGGATTCTGATTCTGTTTACCACATTTTCCAGGTGCGTGACTAAACTAAGCTATTTAATCTCTCTGTGAGTCAGTTTTCCCATCCCTAACATCGGGATATAGTTCTCTACTGAGTCCACAAAACTGTCATGGAAATTAGATATAATCAAGAATGTTAAAACCTCTTGAAAAGTATAGGTAAATGTTCTTTGTTAGGACTTTCTGCACACTAGCACCATAGGTGTTTGAGATTACAACATGGAACTCTCCACAATATACTGAAAATAATAAATACTTGACATTTAAACTATTACATTTTCTTTTATTTTAAAATATTAAATATTAAAATTCAAAACACTTGCACATCTTTGTAGCAATCGTGACATCAGAAGTGAATCTGTTACATGCCAGTTGGAAATAAAGTGTGACTCTAACGTCTTATGCAATGTTTCATGGACAAGAAAACATGCCTTGGGCGACTGTGAAATATTTTAATGCGGTAAATGACCAAGGGACTCTGTTTATGTTATATTTTAGGATCCTCCATCTGGTTTCCTCATCCCAGTCCAAGTGAATGTGGAGCATCCTGAGCAATTTCCATCACCCACAATAGGACTGAAAGCACTTGCTAGATGATGATGATTTATTTGCCTTTCAGACATATTTCACATATCAGAACAGAGAAAACTCTCCCTCCATCCTTTCTATGAATTCCAAGGGCTTGGTAATAAATGATGATACCTGAGGGCTGTATACTATGAGCCTTGCCACTCAGCTATTTGCCGGACACATACTTCCTCATCTAACTGTTACACAGCTTAAGGTGTGGTGCTCATTATTCCCATCCTACTCAAGAAATCACAAGCTTAGAGAGATGGGCCAAATTGTTCAGAGCCTTGGGATACAAGGGGAGGAGCCATAACTCAAATATTGCCCCGGAAGTCTGAGCTCTTAATCATGATGTTGTTCCCCTCTTTTGTACACACCGGGAACTCACAGAAGATGCAGAGAGAAGAGGCATATATCATCAGAGCTTCTACTATCTGTCATCCATTTACATAGAGGCTCATTTAATCTTGGCATCAACCCTGAGGGATTGATTTTATTGCTACCTTTTTCTTTTGTTCTCACCAATAAGGAAATAGAGAAGCTCAGAGATGAAGGGTGGAGGGAAGTAGAAGAGTCATGGTCAGAATTGGTGGCCATGAAGCCTGTGGGGCTGGGAAGGAAAGAGGAAGAACAGTCTGTTGAAGGGCAGAAGTTGAGAGACAGGTAAGGGGTGCTAAGGATCTCAGGTCAGTGCTCTGATATATTATGATGTGCTCTGGGCGGATAGTATCATGAGCCAACTTAATTATAGTGAAATCGGGAGCTGCCCATGGCCAACTAAGCTAGAAGAACATAAACCTGGTGTTGGCCACGTCTTTGATACCATTTAGGAAGCTGATAATGGAGCCCACAGATAGGATACCAGAATCAAGAGATGAAGAGCGAAATATTCCTAACGCTATCATTTCAGCACCTGGAAACAGCTCTGCCTGAAGTCACTACTGGACATTCTGATATGTTGAATGATGCTATTCTCTGTTGTGCTTAGTTTGAGTTGGGTTCCCATGAGCCTTGGTTGCAAGAGCCCTGAAAACAGATACCTACAACTTTTCAAGGCACACATGGCCAACTTTTCTCTTCATAGGACCATAATGATATCTGGAAAGCAGGAATTGACCTGAGAGATTTCCATGTTTAGGCACCTGCTGGACACTGAGGCTGAAATCAAAGATCAGAATTAAAATCCTGATTTCAACCCCCAACCCCTAGGTAAAACAAAACAAGTAGATTTTTAAGGTACTTAACTGGTCAGTATGCTGATCTTCTTAGTATTATTTTGGATACTTCAGATCATGTTCCATAAACAGAGTTTCACAAAAAAACATGAAAAACAGTTCCTTTTTGTAGGTCCTATTGGAATTCTTTTGGGGGATAAAAGGGTGGAGAAGGGAATGGGAAAATGAAACTAGCATTTATTGAATACTTCTTATTGTCTGGGACTGTGGAAGCATTTTGGCATAGATTATCTCATTTGTTTTTAATAAAACCCACGAAAGGTGATTATCCTCATTTCCACTGTGTGGATGAAAAAAATAAGAGTCTGATCCAACTCCATATCCCATATTTTAATAGCTGCACTATAGGCCTCTAAACACAATGAAATGTGAGAGAGGGTCTCTGTCATAAAGAGCTTAGGCTCATTCTGTAGGCTTCACAGCAGAAGGAGCAGGCAGTCCTGAGGTGAAGTCCAGCACCTTCATCCATTAACTGTGATCTTGGACAAGTCACTTCACTTCTCTGAAGCTCAGTTTCCCAGCTATAAATTCAGGATAACACAATGTAACCTACAGGAGTATTGTGAGAATTCTTGATTAAATGTATTGTAGTTCTCACCACAGTAAAAGGGTAACTACGTGAGGTGATGGCTGTGCTAGTTAGCTTGATTGTGTATGTCCTTTCACAATATATCTGTATATCAAATGATCTCAATGTACATTTTAAATAAACACAATTTGTATTTGTCAATTATACCTCAAGACAGCTTGGGGTAAAACACTGCTTATGGAACATCTCCTATGTGCCAACAGAGGGCGGCAGAGAGCACAGTGAAAGCAGTAAGACCGTGGTGGAGAGCAGAGATCCAGGTGTCAAGGACGTTGATGGTCTCTAGGGTCTGTCACCTACTGGCTGGGTGACTTTGAGTCAACCACTCAATCTCTTTAGACTTCATTTTCCTCCTATGTAATATAGAGATGACAACAGCTGCTTCCTTTTAGAATGGTTACATAATGAATGAAACAATGCATGTAAGTTGCAGAGCAGGGTGCCCAGGTCACATGATAAGGGATCAATAAATATTAGCTGCTGTTGCTGTTACCGAGTCTCAATACCAGATGCCAGGGTGGTGGTTCTCAACCGTTAGCTGCCTGCATATTAAGGTCGCCGAGGGAACTTTTAAAATTTTGATTTGCAGCTATATCCCAGGGCATATACATCATAAACTTTGTAGGTAAAAGCCAGGGATCAATATTTTTAAAGCTCTCCAGGTGATTGCAAGGTGTATCGAAGATGTACCTGGTTCCATGGAATCAGAGATGATTTCAGGGAGTGTGCCCTCCCTCGGTGGAGCTCACAGCCTTCCTGAGATGTGCTATTATAACTCTATATTCCAAGAAATGAGCTAGGAGAAAACAGCAGGAGTGGTCAGTCTGAAGGTGTCTTTGAACTTAAAAGGCATAAAAAATAAAGAGGAAAAGGAACTGCGCACTATTTTAGTTGTTGTTTTACATACAGAAGAAAGTAATTGTCCATGACTCATATTCTGGCAAAAGTTGGTTCTCCTGAAAGTAACTAGGTCATTGCAACCCAACCACTAGCAGTTCTAAATAGGTCCCAGGTGTCCATTAACCTCCTTGCTTGCTTCTTCATGAGATGGGTGGGTAACTGTGATGTTCTTTACAGGGCCTGCCAGATGGCGAAAAGAAAAGCTGTTGTCACCTGCCTCAAAGAAGTGTTAAAAGATTCAATTAGACATGGAAGCCCCGAGGAGACACACTGCAATCCAGTCAAGGTGTGTGAGATCAGAACTACCCTTTGCCAGGCAGCAATGCCATCTCACCTGCACTCCACGATTCCTCTGGTTTCTTTTGTTTAAAGTGCCTTGATTAAGTCAATTCCCCCATTCGCAGTCACACCAAGAACAAAGAAGCCTGATAAAACTAGTTTGCCTGATGTTGTGCATTGAGTTGTGTTCCCCTGAGGGACATGTTGAATTCCTAACCCCTAGAACCTATGAATGCAACCTTATATTTCAAACTAGGGTCTTGCCCAGCCAGCATGGCTCAGTGATTGAGTATTGACCTATGAACCAGGAAGTAATGGTTTGATTCCCTGTCAGGGCACATGGCCAGGCTGCAGATTCAATCCCCAGTTTGGGGCATGCAGGACACAGCTGATCAACGATTCTCTCTTATCATTGAAGTTTCTATCTCTCTCCCTTTACCTTCCTCTCTAAAATTGATTAAAATATATATATATATATTTTAAAAGAAACTAGGGTCTTTGCAGATGCAATCAAGGATGGGGTCTAAATCTAATGACAGGAGTCCTTATAATGCAAGAAAGATACAAAGTCAGGTGACAACAAAGGCAGAGATTGAGGTGATGCAGCTACAAGCCAAGGAAAGCCCAGAAGCTACAAAGAGGCCAGGAAGGATTCTCCCCTAGAACCTTCAGCAGAACATGGAGCATAATCAATTTCTGTTGTTTTAAGCCATATAATTTGTGGTAGTTTGTTACTGCAGCCCTTGGCAACTAATAAAACTGGTGACCTATCACTTAGGGCCACTGGCTCTGACAGGGAGGAGCAGAACAGACAGGTCATGTCCACTGGGGATTGAGCTGACTGAGCTGACTCTCAATGGCCAAGGTCTCAGGTGTCGGAAGCTTCATAACTACCTCTCAAGCTGTTCACTACTTTATTTTGCTCAATATGGCGGTGATAGAATTTGTTGAAATAAATTGGATTTAAAAAGACCTAAGTGAAGATGCCTATCTGTGTTGGATCCATCTGGCCACATGGGCACCAATGCCAGGACCCTCCTTGACATCCACAGGAAAAAAAGAGATTGATCTTAGATTCATTTAGCTTCTTGAGAGCAGACTATTCTTAGCTTTGTGGACAAAAAGGGCCACATGCTCACCTAACTCAGGAAGGCCTGTGTGGCGGCCTTGCAAACTCAAGAGATCTAAAGTAACCACAAAAGATGGTCTGAAATTAAAAACTTTTCATTAAAAAGTGAGTTATCGTGGGTATATGGCACCATTTAACACTATCCACAGTTTATAGTGGGTAGTCATGACCTAGGCCAGTATCTTCCCTGACAAAGATCAACTTTGAAGCTCAATCTTTACTGAGCCTATTGTCTTTTTTTTTTTTTTAGTTTCAATAAATACAAGGAATGTACCTGTATATTTATTTACGTTGTTCTGAACTCACATCAACAAGAAATACATACTTGCAGTACTGTATGGTAATATATATGCACACAACACCCCCACCTCACCCCCCAACCCCGCTCATCAGCAGTGTTAAATACTGAATATTCATTATTTAGTGTTATTTTATTTTATTTTATTGTTTAAAGTATTTACAAATAGTAGTACATATGTCTCCTTTTTTCCCCATTGACCTTCCCCTGGCCTCTCCTATACCCCCCCGCCCCCCCCCGCGCGCTGCACATGCCCTCACCCCACCTTCCCAGTGTCTTGTGTCCATTGGTTATGCTTATATGCACGCATACAAGTCCTTACCTTCCCCCACCCCCCAACACTCCCCAGACTTCCCGCTGTAATTTGACAGTCTGTTCAATGCTTCTCTGCCTCTGTATCTATCTTTTTGTTCATCAGGTTATAATATACTTTATTATCCATAAATGAGTGAGATCATGTTGTGTTTTTCTTTCACTTCCTGGCTTAATGCTCGCCAGTTCCATCCATGCTACTGTAAATGGTAAGAATTCCTTTCTTTTTTATAGCAGCGTAGTATTCCATTGTGTAGATGTACTACAGTTTTCTAATCCACTCATCTGCTGATGGGCACTTAGGCTGTTTCCAAATCTTAGCTATGGTGAATTGTGCTGCTATGAACATAGGGGTGCATATATCCTTTCTGATTGGTGTTTCTAGGGACTTATTCCTAGAAGTTGGATCACTGGGTCATTCCATTTTTAGTTTTTTGAGGAAAGGCCATACTGTTTTCCACAGTGGCTCCACCAGTCAGCATTCCCACCAGCAGTGTTAACAGCTTGAAGTCAGAATTACCCAACATTTCAATATTGTCTCCAGTTTCTTTCACAAAATCAATGCTTGTTTTCACCTTTCCAGGACCTCCTGACTTCACCGCAGTCAGGTTTTCTTCACTTACCTCAATACTCGTTTAAGCCCTATTATTTTACCTGTGTCTGAAGCACCCTTATTGTTCATTTAGACATTTGTTACGGTGTCCTTTCCCTGAGAACTGGTGTAGCTGCTGGAGATGGACAGACTGGAGAATGGATTAGACCAGCTCCCCGTATTTCTGGAGCTCAGATTTGGCATTGTCAAAAATCCTACAATACAGAGACTTTAAATAACAAAGAGGGGAAACTTAGGCCTCTGTCCTGAGAGCTTTAACCCAGGAGAGAAGAGGGAAAGCCTGGGAGGTGATAGGGCTCAGGTCAGGCTGCTCCAGAACGTGCTACGTTGGCTGGGCATCGTTTTGAGCTGCGGATAATCAAGGCCCAAGAGACTCAAGAAGAGCCCGTTACCTCCTCCTTAACTGCATAACGAATTCAGATAGGGGGCTTGTCCCTGGAGAGAGCTTTACAGAGATAGTTTTGTATCTGCACGGCAGGGCAAACATGTGTTTACCAAACATTTGCTCTCCCCAGGTCCTGCGAATTGGCTTTCTCCCCTTTGAAGTCCCAGATTCCCATCCCCTTCTCCTTAGTTCAGAGTAGCATAGAAGCCTCAATTGCCTGTTAGTCGGGAGCCCTTATGTATGACATTAAATTTGTTTTGTTTTTTCCCCCTTCGGTTAATCTCTCTTAAGTTAATGATTAGACCAGCCAAAGAACATAGAAGGGAAGAAGGGAAAAGTTTTCCTCCCTTACGGTGGTAAAATATATTTGAGAAAGTGCTTAGCTGGGAAAACACAGAGAAAAAAAAGGAATCAATTATGGAAATAAAGGGATTCGTTCCTGAGAAACCTAGAAATGCTTGTTAGAACACAAAGATAGAGGGCGAGGGAGTACTTTTTTTTTTTTGTCCTTTAGCTTAGGTCATTTCAATTCTGCTTGAATATCAGGGTACTGCAGCCACCCTTGGGCAGTGTTCATGCAGAGGGAGGTGGAAGAGCAGGGTGGACAGTAGAGACCAAATCTGGCCTCACCACTCGTCAGCCCAGTGATTCTGACAATTCCCTAACTTCTGTTTACCTTGAATTTCTTATCTCTATGCACTTTCACGAAACAGCAGCCATTAGAAGGAATCACCTACCACATAGAGCAGCTGCAAAGGACTAAGTAAGGTAATGCATATAAAATGCACCTAGAGTGGTTGGCAAGCAATGCTAGATGTGATTTTCACACGTTGTCTATGAAATATTTACTGATAATAGCACCCTTACTTGGCAGCTTTATTTTGCATGCTCGGATTCACAAGCCCCTAATTTGTTTTCCCTGCAGATGCCAAGTACTGCCTCCCGTTTCTATTCTCACCTTAAATTTGGAATTCAAGATAGGCAGTTCCTTCTATCGGGCTAACTGTGGCTCTTCCTGCTTTATTTCTCCAACAAACGCTGATGGAGTGCCTCTTCCTGGCGCTGGAGACAGAGCAGTGGGCTAAAGAAACAAAGTCTCTGACCTTTTGTGGCTTAAATTCTAAGGATCGAGATAAATAAAAGGCACACAGGGTGCGGCAAAAGCAGGTTTACAGTTGGTCATATAGAAAATAATGCAATAATTAGTACATAAGAATACAAGAATAAACTCTGTGTTTTGCATTCTCTCAACTGTAAACCTACTTTTGCCCCACCCTGTAAAATAAGGTCAGGTAGTGTTACATGTTATGAAAGACACACAAAACAAAATTAACCTGTAATTGTGGGGCATCTACTAGACATGGGGGCTGGGGGGCGGAGCTGGGGCTGCGGCTACCTGGTGCCCAAACAGAAATAGCATTACAAGCCGGACTAATGGTAACAGAGTAACAAGTAGTCTTTGTTTGGAAGATCGAAACTGACACAGCATAGAAATAACCAGTGGCATGCTGATTAACTAGCAAAAAAATGAGCATGCGCCGTTGGTGAGGACTTTACCAATAAAGCTGGGAAATTTATCCTCTAATCCCCAGTTAGGTTAACTACCTTTGTTCTAAACTGAGATGTAAATGTGCAAGGAGGAGAAGGAGAAGGAGAGGAAGGGAGGACGGGAGGAGGAGGAAAACCAGTCGTGATCTTTCTAAAAAGGTCATTGTGGGATTTTAATTTCTTCCTTAAGCAGGAAATGGATATAGAGTTTGCCCCAAATAATTTGAGAATATTGCTTCTTCATTTGATTAGAAAATTATTCCAGAAATGTGTTCACTGAAAAATTCAGTTAAATACAATTTAAAAGATAAACATGCAGATCCCGACCGAGGAGGAAACCCAAGGCTTAAGAGTGGAGGCAGCTCCCCGAGGACCCACTCAGCTCCTCTCTCTCCAGGCAGCTCTGCTCTCCCAAAGACATTCCTCTGTCAGGCAGGTGACGGGACCAGGGCTTTGATGGGAAACAGCAGGCCCCAGGGTGATCAGTCCTGTTGGGCATGTGACCAGCGC
>NW_006300047.1:3331062-3332557 GCF_000327345.1 Myotis davidii | reverse complement strand
GCTGCAGCAGGGCCCTGCTCCGGTGCAGGCAGCTGAGGTGTTTTCTCTGTTCACCATCTTTGTAGCCCTCGACAATTACAACATCCTGTTGCCCCAGGGCAGTGGTTGGCAAACTGCAGCTCGGCAAACCGTGGCTCGCGGGCCACATGTGGCCCTTTGGCCCCTTCAGTGTGGCTCTTCCACAAAATACCGGCTCTTCCACAAAATACCGACTTCTGCGCATGGGCCACGAAGTTTCAATCGCACTGTGTGTGCGTGCCCGCATGTGGTTTTTTTTGGAAGAGCCACACTGAAGGAGACAAAGAGCCACATGTGGCTCACAAGCTGGGGTTTGCCGACCACGGCCCTAGGGGACAGTGAGCTGTGAAACACCCTCAGAGTCAGAAAAATATGGGTTTGATCACCTCCTCTGCTGGTTTTCAGTGGTGTGGCCTTGGACGTGAACGTAGCCTCTCCGATGGTGTTTCCTCCTCTGTACAATAAGGGTCTGTATGTAGGGATTCAATGCCAGCACATGTGTCAATTATCTGGCACATAATGAGTGCTTCATAAATGGTCTCCAGGACTGTTGCGATTGACCTCAGATAAATGAAAGTCCACGTAGAGCCTGTGGGTCCTAAAAGCAGAGGGGGACTCACAGCCTGGCTGACAGCCTTTGAGAAATACATCCTTGTGGTCCATAGTGTGAGACTATGCGAGTAATCTTTTCTGTCCAAGAAGGGAGTTTAGGCAACTGACATTTTGAAACCGCCAAGTAAACCTCTCCCTTTTTTCCTTTAAATTAGCCAATTGCACAAGAGTATGAGCCTAAGCTCTGAGTGCCATAGGAAGCCCCTTCAAGTTCAATGAAAACGAAGACCTTCTGATCAGTACTTTTCAGCTTGCAGACGTATCATTTGATTTGATCATCACAAACTTCTATTTTATTTTATTTTATTTTATTTTATTTTATTTTATTTTATTGTTAATCCTCATCTGAGGATATTTTTCCATTGATGTTTTTAGGGAGAGCGGAAGAGAGAGAGGAGGACAGAGAGAAACATCGGTGTGAGAGAAACACTGGTTGGTTGACTCCTGCTCAAGCCCTGACCAGGTTCCAGGCTGGGAAGGAGCTTGCAACCAAGGTAAGTGCCCTTGACAGGAATCAAACCCGGGATCCTTTGGTCCGCAGGCCGATGCTCTATCCACTGAGCTAAACCGGCTAGGGCCACAACCTTTTTTTTAGATCTCATTTTCCAGTGGGTAGCTGAGGTCCAGAGCCACAGAGGGGCTTGCACCAAACCTCAGCGAGATGCAGAATTAGTTGAACCCACTTCTCACGACCAAAGTATGAAGCCCAAATCCCAAATGAACTCTTCTTCCCAGTGCATATAGTGTGCCCAGCACATAGTAGGCACAGACCGATGGGGAAACGAAGTGAATTGATACCCATGATGAGCTGTAGGGGGCCGAGTCAGAGACATGGAGGAAAGCCTTCAAGCAACATAAAGAAACA
>NW_006300047.1:3330811-3331026 GCF_000327345.1 Myotis davidii | reverse complement strand
AGCGGTGGGAGTGTGTGATTCTAGTCCCTCTCTGTCTCTCTGGCTGCCTGTGTCCACTCTCACGAGCCATTTTAGTCCTCGTCCATCTGTTCTCATAAATGGAACTGATGCTTCCTCTCTCTCTGATTCTGTCATCTGACACTCACTGGTGCCATAGGAAGCCCCTTCAAGTTCAATGAAAACGAAGACCTTCTGATCAGTACTTTTCAGCTTGC
>NW_006300047.1:3328721-3330706 GCF_000327345.1 Myotis davidii | reverse complement strand
GGTGGGAAGGAGCTTGCAACCAAGGTAAGTGCCCTTGACAGGAATCAACCCCGGGATCCTTTGGTCCGCAGGCCGATGCTCTATCCACTGAGCTAAACCGGCTAGGGCCACAACCTTTTTTTTAGATCTCATTTTCCAGTGGGTAGCTGAGGTCCAGAGCCACAGAGGGGCTTGCACCAAACCTCAGCGAGATGCAGAATTAGTTGAACCCACTTCTCACGACCAAAGTATGAAGCCCAAATCCCAAATGAACTCTTCTTCCCAGTGCATATAGTGTGCCTAGCACATAGTAGGCACAGACCGATGGGAAACGAAGTGAATTGATACCCATGATGAGCTGTAGAGGGCCGAGTCAGAGACATGGAGGAAAGCCTTCAAGCAACATAAAGAAACATCACTCTGGTCCTGAGGCCAGGGGAGGACAGAGTGTGGGTGAGCTGATGCTCATTTGGGCCAGTCTGCTCTTTCTCAGTGCAGTTTCCATAGCTGGAGCAGCTGCCACATTCTGTGGCTTCTTTCTATGCCTTTGATTAATTGCATCTTTCATGATTCATATTGCCTAATTGCCTCCCAAATGGGTATTCCTGGGTGATCACCTCATGAGGGGAGGCTTGTGGGTCTCTGGCGTGTCTTAAGTATGATGTTGCAAAGCTACAGCTAAATTGCTCTTCCGTAGGATGGCTACTGTCTGCTTGTGCAACTTGGAACTAAATTGTACTTTTTATTTCATATGAATTAATTTAAATTTTATGCGAATAGCCACATGTCCAGTGGCTATCATATTGGGCCGTGGAACGCTAGAGTAATCAAAATATTTGTTTGACAGAATGAAATTAAAATCCTAGCTCTGCCACTCACTGCCCGCATCAGCTTGGACACTTACAATTGCATGTATGAGGAGATTTAAAGCACAGAGGACACTGAAGTGGCAACTTTCCCATCTTCTGAGCTCTCAGGGGCTGTAGAAGGAATCCAGGACCAAATTAGCTGGAATTTATCCATCTAACTCTCTACATTCATATGGAGATCATGGAGTGGGGCTGTGAAGACAGTTTATGGCAGTTTTACCTACTTAGAACACATGTTTGAGTTTGTTGAGGTCCAGGAATCTACTGTGGCCATGAATGCAACTTAGGAATGTTCTGAAGAGTCATCAGTTCTGCTGATGACCACAGGGACCTTCTGATCCATGGCCAGGCTTTGTGCCAGGTAATATAACTCCCTGAATGCACCCGGCAGGTCTGGGTCTCCATGTCTTTCCTGACTGAAATGTTATCTTGCACCCTAAACAGCTCCCCCTGGTCTACCTTATCAATTTCCTCTCTTGGACCTTCTTAAAGAGCCAGGTGAACATTGGTCCTCTTGGAAGTCTTTATTCATTTCTGCTCTGTTCCCCTGGAACAAGCCTTTGTTGCAGCACCCGTGGATGTCTGCATGCCAACTTCCTGTTAGCATGCAGGAATCTTTAGAAATTCTCCAAACTAGTACAGAACCTGGTAGGTTGCAGGATCTAAGTAAATATTTAAATATTTGATAAGACAATAATGATGACAACAATAAAGATGATGATGAGGAGGAGGAGGATGGTGATGTTGGTGGTGGTGGTGTGGTGTGGTGGTGATAATGATGGTGATGATGGTGGTGGTGGTGTAGTGGTGATGATGATGATGGTGGTGATGGTGGTGGTGGTGGTGGTGGTGTGGTGGTGGTGTGGTGGTGGTGATGAGAATAATGGTGATGATTGTAAACATTTATGTAGTGGTTGCCATGTTCCAGGAACTGTTAAAAATGCTTTAAATAGCATTCAACAACCCCCACAGTAGCTGCTATTTTTGTCTTCATTTTACAGATAGGCAGAATGAAGATTAGCAAGTTTAAATAATTTTCCCAAGGTTGACTGAGCTTGGAAGTGGATTCCTTACTAAAATGGCTGCACCTTCAGAGTGCTGAAGGACCTGCTCTCCCAGGAGATCTGGTCTCCCAGC